>NW_022723669.1:234111-248995 GCF_011630105.1 Anneissia japonica
GAATCATGCACTGAGTATTCAATACATTTTCACGACAGGTTGGGCAAAATACATATAGGCCCCTAATTGATTCTCCTGACGCAAATCTAGGTATTGTCTATTCCATCACGATGATAACAATTACCATTCAATAATAGAACAGTCATCGACCTACTCGCAGTGAACTGAATCTAAAATGTATTGATGAAGTTATGATGATCTGAAGTGTTTGAAAACGTACACAATAATAGTTGAACCAACTTTAAAATACTGTACCACAAACACAAAATGAGCGTGACGATATTGTATTGCTTTAGAAATGTGATTTCAAAAAGTATATTAGTCCATCGTATACGTAAGGGCTTGTATTGTTGTTTTGTTTTTTTTACTTGCAGAGTTTGGGAAATAGGTAGGCCTAATAGGTAAATTGTAATGAATATAATCAATAACTATAGCCTCTAAAACCTAATATTATTGAAGGGTGCTTTTAAAGTTTGAATAGGATTTTTTTAAAGTTAAATTTTTAGATCATTATACCTATTGAATGAGCCCTAATAGCCCCGGGCCCCAGTGCTGTGCACTGACTGCACTGCCCATACCTACGCCACTGGACCTGAGTATTATTAGTGGTTACATAACGTTCGCTATGCACTGTATCATGTGCTATAGAAGTGGAAGACCATAATGTATTGGGAATGTACCGTACCTCTCTCTCTGGTGGGCCTACAGTACAATCAGTTTAAAAGTGTAAGGTATAGGATAGTGTGGATTTTTAAACATTTTTCTAATGGTAATGTTCAAAATAAGGAAAAAAATTTATTTTGAATTCTCACCCTGACCTTGGGCGAAGTGGACGAAGGTTTGGATCCGCGTCTAGTTAGCATGAATTTTGTAAGCCAGGACCCATAGTGTTTTGTTACGTTTCTTCACAGAGGGGGGAACGAACCCCCACCCCCTGAGCCCCCTGGATCCGCCACTGTGATTAGAATCAAATATAGAATTTAAGCTAACAAAAACAACACATCCAAAACAAGTCTGTTATATTAGGCCTGTATTGAAAAAAAAATGTAAATTCAAAAATTCGGCCAAATATAGTTTGACCGTGACTTTTCAAACGTTACGGCCAGGCAAATTTTTATACGGCCAGGTATGAGGAATCTGGCCGTCAAAAAGGCCAAATGGCAACCCTGGCCAGGAGCCCTGTACCCACACTGGGGCTCCGCCTCTTAACCCCGGAGGGGACAGCGTCCCCCACCCCCAGCTGGTGTAGTCAGGCATTTCAAATCTCTCAAGTTGGTAACTATGATGGTGGTTATGATGATGATGATGTTGATGATTGCTCTAGCGATGATAGTGATGAAAGTGGTGGCAGCGGTGGTGGTGTCGGTGGCGGCAGCGATTGATTGAATTTATTTGATTTAAAAAACATCAATATTCATATGCAGACAAGGAAATAAAAGAGAATAAAACGACAAAAAAGCGAAGGTTCTTAATTGCCTAAAATTAAGAAAAAGAAACAAGACAAGTTGCAATGTTGTTTATATACAGGGATAGCCCATGAAAGTAGTTAAAAAAAACCCTTATTATTTGCAATGGGGTCCTTAGTTCAGGACAACATAACATCAAAATTCAAGAAAAAAAAAATACAAATGAAAATGTATAAAAATATTTTGAAATTGTACCAAATCCCAACTCATTAGGTCTAAAAAATTGTAAATAATGTCCTTTGATTAAATAATGTATAAATATTAGGTCTACATAATTTATACTGTAAGTTGAATTGTTAAATATATGAACCAGTAAAATAATTTGGAGAGTGTGGCCTGATGTTTAAGTTCTGAAGATTCTGGCAAGATGATGATAATACGAAATATCATGCAGCAGTGAAGTTATAAAGTCTGAATTGAGGAAGCTAGAAAAACCACTCAAAAAATCACGTAAAGCAGAAGCTGATTTGAATTTTCTTAACTGTAAACAATGGACCTTTCCACTAAGCCCCGTCCCTTAGATATTGTTGCTAAGGTACCACAAGACGACAGTGTTAAAGCATACGCCAACACGTGCGTTTGTGGGACAACACGTGTGTTTGTGAGACGCGTGCGTATTCCTAGCGCCGTTCTGATTAGTCAGTTGTTAAGTTTGATTGACACTCCGGAAAGGTCTATTCAGCGTTTATCCCAAGTTTATATATGATTTAAATTTTCAATTTATTTGTTCAATTTATTTAAAAAAAAAACCCTTCAAATCCGAATAATTATAGGCCTAAAGCAAACTTTGACACATCGTACATGCAAAGACATAAAAAACACATCAAAATACAAATGGAAATCAAGCAATTAAATTGAAACAACAATTAATAAAAAACAATATTAATGAAATGAGCTCCAGATGAGCATGAATTACAGTGTAACTAAAAGTTAGCTCTTTAAAGTTGTGTAAAATGCACGTGCTGAGTCTCATGTAGGCCCTATTCTAAAAACGGATACATCTGACTGAGAAACTGTCGTAACACTATCAGTTCATCCATCTTGGATTTCAAATTATACTTCATCGTTTCATCGTTTTTGTGCATTTTATAACGTAATAAATAAATAAATAAATAATAGTACTGTAGTAGAAAACCGGGAGGAAAACAAAAATTATCCATAGCAATCCAGTCTAGCGTATGAAGTCTCTACCAATGATGTCGTTGCAGATTTAAATGGCGCCCTCTATATAGTAGCGTCTTATCGATTATTTCCGCTGCTGAGAAGAAATTCCGTTTCCTTGCCGTGTGCTCGAAAACTCTGTAGTTTTGTGAGTGTATTTTTTGTATTAAAATGTTTATTAATTGATGTAATATAATGCATTTACATACTTTGGAGTTGCTTTTGTATTATTTACTGATTTTTATTGTCTAACATCCTGGTACTTTTATCCAGGTCTCTTTTCATCCTGGGCTTTGCTGCTGAAAAGTACCCGTACGGTAAACAAAGTACCATGTGAGTGAGTGTGGAAGCTGCTGTCCAATGTCTGCCCGGTGCAAGTGTGCCAGAAGCAGTTCGGCTAGGCTGGGCCTAGGCCTATTCAATGTTGAATGCGGTTATATACTCTTTATTATCGATGAATATGTCAAAATAGCAAAGCCAGTCTTTAAAGACTTCTATAACTGTTTCTGATACTATTGAAATTGTAGAAGGCCTACGCATTTTCGTTTTTTTTTTTTTATGCCTAGCCTAGGCCTAGGCCTACTCTCTTAGGCTAGGCCCAACCAAGCATACCTCTGCCGCTAGGCGGGTGACAGAAGATCGGGCCTGCAAGATGATTGGCCCAGGACGATCGGTCACATTGTGAGACGATCGGGCCCAACTTGTGCTAAGCTAGCAGAAGAGATCCTACAGTAGACTTGCAATATAAATAATAAACGAACACAATGATGAGCCTAGTCTAGTAGAAAGCTGGCCGTTATGTTTTCATTCATATGTATGTAATAATTAATAAGAACAACCCTAATAATAATGATGCCTAAAGATAGGCGAGGAGGAAGTATCGTAGCCTACTGTTGTAATAACCTAGTCTAACAGCTCTGGGTCAAACTCACTATTCAAAGGTTCTCAGTCAGTTCATATGGCTAGCAAATCCTCCTTCATAACTAGCAAACTTCTTTCATTAGCATTAAACATTTTATAGAAAATTTAATATTCTCCAGTGTCTAAGAAGGACTTCATAAAAAGAGAACCATTTGAATAGTGGTTGAACTAACTTGCTAGGTCCTAGAATGTTGCCGTATTAAGTATAATAAAAGGTTTGTATAAATTTGGGAATTTACAAAATTTACTTGTGTAGGCCTAGATCGCTGTAAAATATGAGAAAGTAAGCTACATTATTTACTGTGCCATTATTGCTTAGTTAGTAGTTTTTAATTGGAAATTGAATTAATTTTGATATGAATTTCTTTATTTTGCTTTACAGTCCTTAATATAAAAAGATGGAGGGATGCATGGATAAGGAAGCATCCTCCACAATTGTCCCGTTGGACTTAAGTTGTGAGAATCTAAGTGAAGATAGTGCAAAGCTAGATCCTGATAACTCAATTCAGTACTTGCTTGTACCTATGGACAATGGTGGAGGTAGGTGTCAATCACAAACATAATCATACAAGCTTTACAGGCCCGTATCTGTAGATGTGATCGGTGTGTATACCCCCAGAATCGAAAAAGGTCCAATTTTTAGGACAGCCAAAAATGTACTGAATATTAATTATTTTCTTTAATAAATTTAGAAGGGAATCTATTAATTTTAAACTGTTGTAATCAATCGGAACCCCACAATGGCCTACAGTACAGTACCTAAACTGCGATCCAAATTTTAGAAATCTTCTACCTATCTGATAATGATTAATTGATAATTACAGGTGAGATGATTGGATATAAACGAAAGGACAGTTCAGTTCTCAACAATTTGGTCATCAAGAAAGCGAAAGTTATTCGTGTAGGTGATCAGAATATTACAGTGGAGGGTTTGCATGAGGTTGAAGGTTGGTACTGAAATAATTGTTGCCATGGAAATAATTTACATTGTCAATCACATTTCCCTCAGTTAAATTGTTCTGGTGGTGAACTTTTAACTAAGGAGAAACTCAAGCATCAATTAGAAAATATTGGAAAAAAAGATTACAATTAATTTCGGATATTTTCTGATTCGTTTGTATTCTATTCTGTTATTGGTCCCAGGGTTGGATTCAGAGATGTCTGAATGTGGGTCCCCTGATTGAGAGAGAACACTACCCTAAGGGGATCCGCGAAATGTTTGTTTTCTAGACGCCCAGAAATAACCTATGAGGCCTTTTAAGCGATCAATAATTTTTTTTATTTTCCCCCTTTTTTTTACACTTTCTAAAAAAAGGGGTCCCCCCTTTTTTTTACACTTTCTAAAAAAGGGGGGGTGGGGTTCCCCTTTAAATCTGACTTCGACATTAGCCCTCCTTCTAAATACATGATGGTGCCATTAACAGATACTGAAAAAAAAACTAGACTAGACAGTTTCCACTACTGAAAGAGAACAGAAGTTTCAGTATTTATTACACAGAATTTTAATTGGCTGAGCAGTAGGACAGAGGCACTACTAACTTTCAGCCTTAATGTTCACGTTGCTTCTCACCCAGTGTTGGTTGGTATAACCAGATGTTCTTGGATGAGGACTTCAAAAAGGGAGGTCCAGTGTACGTATCTGATTTGTGTGCACTGTCTTTAAATAACCCATTGTATCTTTTGGAAGACTAGCAGCTACCCCACTACATGGTTCATTTCAACCTCTGGCATGGACTAACGTGAACATGAAGCTACTAGGCCCTATCTACAGATAATACAGTAGTCACAAACCATACCAATACGCATTACAACACAATGACACTTCAAGTTATGGGGTTATTCACCTACCTTTACTTTTACAAAAACAATTATTTAAAATAAGGAATGAACCCCCAAAAATATGTTTTTGAGGATTAACTTTAGATATTAGAGCATTTCTAATAATGGTTATCAATTACTGTTTACGGATTATTTTCTCCGTAGATACCGAGGTTGCACCATCATCAACTTCTGTTAACTTGTCAAATACTATCCCACAATTCACTCAAGAGGAGGTAAGTTCAAGTTTATTAAAAATCAGATTTCAGCGAGTAGCTGAATTGCAATGATTTATACATTAAAACAAGGATAAAATATATAAATAAAAATATAAACCATACATGAATAAAAAATTACATTGAAATTGAAAGAGAATGATAAAATTTACAAATTTAATTACAGTTGTTTACTTTGGTTGCAATGCAAATTTACAGTACATTGGAAAAGGCAGTACATCAAAACATTTACAACGGAAGATTTAAAATTAAAACAACATCAAGAGTATTTAATTATTTTATTGTTGCTGTAAGGACAGCTGTCTACAATGGATTGTATACAAATTGTGATTTTAATGCCCGTAACTCTATAATGACTTTTTTTAGTGAAATATAATTTTAATTTTTGTATTTTTTTTACAGAATACATTTGGCAAAAACAAAAGTTTTGATCCCATCACACAATCTTGGTTTACGTCAAAACAAAGCAAAGATAACCTGGCTGAACAAGGTAATGAAAATCAAGGCCTATGTCAAATTTACTAAGATGGTGTCTTTTTTGCAGGTTAAAACGTGTTTTGTGCCCGCATCCATCTGAAAAGATGCTCATGGCGCATCGACACAACAGTGCACTTCAAAACTTAAACTACCCAAAAATTTACTATTTATTGATTTTTTATATCATAGGTCATAACTGGAAGCAAGGAGTTTGGTCGTTAGATGAAATTGAAATACTAAAGAGAAATATTGAGGAATATATTGAGGTACCTTTCTTCTTTTGGCCTTTTTGGTTTAGTCAAGTGATTAGCCTTGCTACCACTCTCTTCCAATTTAGCGCCTTACAGTCATTACTTTTCAAAGTATTAATTGTTTTGTTGATTGGTTTGAGGTAACTTTACTATACAATAATATTTATCCATTCTTATATCAACACTTGTTAGGTCATTAAGAATATACTGATTATATATGTATTATTTAAATAGTAAATTTAGTACACTAATACTTGTATAGTATTATACAATATTTAAACATTTTTTCCAGCTTAGTTCCATTTTTATACAGTCCACCATTGAACCTAAATTTACTTATTAAAAAAAAACACAATCTTCCATTATCAAGACAGCAACTGAGTATATTTCTTCCTAGATTGAGAATTTAAGCAACCCTCAAGAGGTCATCTTTCGTATGAACAAGGATGAACGTAAGGGGTTCTACCGTTTTATTGCGAAGGGACTAAACCGCCCTCTATTTGCTGTTTATCGCAAGATTATTCGCATGTATGATAGTAAGAACCATGTCGGAAAGTAAGTGTTACTTTATCTGAAACTTTTATGTGTTATTTTAATTAATTTTTTTCATATATTTATTACAACCATGTTTTATTTTAATTCTCGTTTACCTTCATTAAAGTATTATTACTTTATTTTATACTGTCTTTAAATTGTTCAATGAGAAAGACAATGTGCACAACAAATTAAGCCAAGCCATAGCTCCATGGTAAAACTAAGCCACCCAAAGATGTTGATCAAGACAATTACACAAAGATTGTGGTTCTAATGCAACTATTGCCCATGTGATTTATATCAATGCTTGGGTACCACAAATACCCATACTTTAAAATGTTATTAATGTACAAACTTTGAAGTTCTTTTCATTGTTTGTAGAATCTTCTGCTGAAGATTGTTCCAATGTTTATTGCTTTCATTTTGATTGAATATGTTTTCCTTTGTATTTCTAGGTACAGTTTGGAAGATATTGAGAAGTTAAAAGAGTAAGTTTCAACTCGGCGTGTTATAAATTTTATTTTCTCTTAAGCTTTGTCTACACTATCAAATTTTGTGTGACAAAAAAGTGTGATATGCCCATATATGGGCATGATGACATCACACCATGACCATGTATAGGCATAGCATTACCATATATGGGCATGTCAAATTTTTTTGTCAAAGAAAATTTGATAGTGTGGATAGAGCTTAACAAGCACAATCTAGTGCAATCCAGACTCAAATTTTCTTGGGACAAATAAACTGTTGTATGCCTATATAAGGTCAATCATGATGTGATATCATTTTGACCATATATAGGCATGTCACATGTTTTTGAGAAAATAACAATTTGATAGTCTGGACAGGGCTTTATTGAAGAATGCTGATCAATATAAACACAATTTTATTTTGTATATCGTTCAGCAATGCCAAGTAGTGAGGGTAGGCCGATTGCAAACTTGTTCTGCCCTCTATTGCTTATTTATTTCAGGAAGTAGCTGGAGTTAGGCTGCCCTTCAGTTCCGCCGTGATCAGCACAAAAGATGTGTATAAGAGACAGACATGATATTGAGCATTCCTCCTACTATGGGCATAGATAGATCTTAGTGGACATCACAGCATGACCATGTATAGGCATAGCATTACCATATATGGGCATGTCAAATTTTTTTGTCAAAGAAAATTTGATAGTGTGGATAGAGATTAAAGCTGTCCAGGCTATCAAATTTTATTTGACATAAAGATGTAGCATGCCTAAATATGGTCATGATGACATCACATCATGACCATATATAGGCACATCATGACTATATATGGTCATGATGACATCACATAATGACCATATATAGGCACATCATGACTATATATGGTCATGATGACATCACATCATGACCATATATAGGCACATCATGACTATATATGGTCATGATGACATCACATCATGACCTTACATAGGCACATCATGACTATATATGGGCATGCAACAATTTTTTGTCATTTAAAATTTGATAGTCTGGATAGGGCTATCAGACAACACTTGATCAGACTTTTTGACGGTGTAGTATGCTGCAACTTTCAAAACATATGGAAAGACATATGTTTCATCAAATATGTCTGAAACAAGCATGCAGTACACTATCATATAAACATATTTTGTCTTTCAGTCTCCACGAACAGTATGGTAATGACTGGGCATCCATTGGAACAGAGATGGGTCGAAGTGCTTCATCAGTCAAAGATAAATTTCGTCTTCTCAAGCCCTGTTCTCATCAAGGTAATCTAAAATAATAAAATAATAAAATCTGTTGTATGCGCATATATGGTCATGATGTGCCTATATATGGTCATGATATGTCTATATATGGTCATGATGTGATGTCATTATGACCATATTTAGAGGATACTATATTTATCCAACATATAGTAAGTCTTGCTTTGCATTGTAACGAAGAAGGACCTTGGTTTATAAAGGTTGGCCTCTGGAAATGATTATTGAGTGTAGCCTAATTTTAGGGTGTGAAGACCTATTACAACTTGTAATGAAAACTAGTATAAAGTATGATTTGATTGGAAGTATTGTAATGTGATTTCATTGTAAGTACTAGCAAAGAGTATAAATAGAACAAGAGAGCCAACAACGCTCATTGGGAGCGTAAAAAAACGATACGCTCTACGCAGCTAGTGTAGGACGCCAACTAACGCTTGTATATGTTTTATTACCCAGTACTGCACCTGTCTCTTATACACATCTAGATGTGTATAAGAGACAGCTGTAGGTTTGTCTGTTTATCTGTTCTCCACAAGATACTGTACTTTTGTTTTCTGCTTACTGAGTTTACTTCTACCGCGTTGCGCAGCGCTGCACTGGGTAATAAAAAGAATATACAACCGTTAGTTGGCGTCCTACACAGGCATGACGTTTTTACGAACGGGACTTTGCTCTCTTGTTCTATTTATACTCTTTGGTACTAGTTACAACTTTGACCTGATAGAATTTACGAAATTCCAGGCAAATGGAGTCCGGAGGAGGAACAGCTTCTGGCCGAGTCTGTCTATGAGTTAACAGGTGCTGTACCTGGGTCAAGTGTAACTACAGGTGTTTCGTGGAACCAGGTGGCCAAGCAGGTGGGAACAAGGTCTGAAAAACAATGCAGAACAAAATGGTTGAACTACTTGAATTGGAAGAAGACTGGTGGAACATATTGGCTGAAGGAGGATGATGATAAACTTATTGAAAAGTAACTATAATAATATTGTTACATAATTTTAGTAGCGATAAAAATAATGATCAAATAGCCTCAATTAGCTTAACATTAATGAAATTCAATATTATCCTAGCAATAATAATGATAATGGTAGACTTATACACTGCATCACACTAAGGCCTCTGCGCTTTGCATCATCAATTACCCTGGTCATTGGAATAAACACAAACTCAAGTTTCAGGAGAGTATTCCATAACATTGCAGTAGCTAATCAGATCATGTGGCATTCAAACCCTACCAGGTATCCACTTTTACTTCTGGATTGGGAGAAGCAATGCAGATAAAGTGCATTTAAACCCTGACTGAGGTTGGGAAGCCAAACTGTCTATGCTGCATCAACTACTTCTACAACAGTGATTGTGATAATATTAATATAATATTGAATAATATGTACAACAAGAATGTTCATAATTTAATTCCTTTCCTTTGAAATTTGAATAGGTTGATAGCAACTGCCCAGCAGGTTGAAAGTGCAATCAATTGGGATGACCTGGCCCAAGGGTGGCGGAGTGTGCGATCTCCGCAGTGGCTACGTGCAAAATGGTGGGCTCTCAAGAGGCATGTACCTAACCACAATACACTCTCATTCCAAGGTATAACTTCTGTTTATAATATGAAAACATTTCTTGATGCAAGATCATTGCAGTTCCTGCCACTATTTGGGGATCAAATTTAGTTGGTCATTAGTGCAAGCTTTGTGACCTACTGTTGTCTTTGTTTCCAGGCTAGTAACGTTGGAATTTGTGGGTTTGACTCCCACCCAAATTTCTATTGCATTTAGTATAATGACTGAACATTCCTATAGTGTTGAGTGAAATGCTATTCTTATTAAACCAAAGAACTTAATATATCAGAAGAATGAGCTCTTCACATATTTTGCATTAAAATTGATGGAACATCCGCCCTCTCTAGAATTGAGGAAATAATTGTGACCATTTGATGGAGTGGAGAAATAAGGAAACAAACTTGAGCGGTGCCTTGGATTTATCTGTTGATTATAAACATATAGCGCCACCTCTAGGATGGAGGAAAATTGCTCCATGGACGCTCTCATCGACGTTTCACTATATCGCAAAGTGCTCTATTTTCTACTATTTATTATCTTTGATTAAACCTCTATTTTTTTTTTTTGGTTAAACATAAAATGTAGCATTGTCCAACCTAATATAAGATAAAAAAGACATATATTACATCAGGGGTTAAATCTACAGATTTTTACTACAAGCATGTTTTTAAATCAATTTCCAGCCAATTTTAGGTTATTAACAAGTGTATCTTTAATTTGAAATAGAAATATTAGCCCGGCTAAAATCAGGTGAAGTGCCGTATGGAACAAGACCCCGGGGTGATCCATCGGTGAATGTGAACCACATCGATACACTGACAGGACTTTCAACACAAATTAAGATGTCTGACCTTATAGGAAAGAGTTTTACGTTACAGCTGCCTATTCAATTCACAAACCAAGGTATGGCCACTAAAAGGAAATTAAGATGTTTGATTTAAGTTATCGGAGTAGCTTTACATTGCAGCAAGGCAATTAAATGTGTTTGAACTTCTAGGTAAAAGCTTTACTTACAGCTGCTGCCCATATCTCAAACTAAGGCAAATAAGATCTTTTTAATCCCAGGAGAGAGGTTTAACATTACAGCAAGTAATTAAGATGATGGTATTAGAAAGAGCTTTACGTCACAGCTGCGTCCATCTTGCATACCATCTCTTTTCACACACCAAACAGTACAGGCCATTAATAAGAAGCTCAGTCTTATAGAAAGGAAGCTTCACTTCCTACTGCTGCTATCCTTATTCTGATAATAGTGTACAAGGAAACCTTTGCCACTAGAGGGCAGCAATCAGATATTTCTAAATGTGCTGTTTAGTATAATTTACAGACGTAGCTCTTTCCATAAAATATATTCTCTCAAAAGCTGCTATCATCCTTTATATTTTTATCTAGAAATGCAGGTCTTTTTCAGGTTATATACAAATGGTGTGGGTTACAGTTTTCTTGTCTGCCCTAGGCATACATGCCAAGTTGGAGGTAGCTAATGGCTTGAGATTTGACAGGAAATAAACCAATTGGTGTGGGTCGAGGGCCCACCTAGGGCTCCGAAACATTTTGAGCTTAGATGCTTTCTAGTGCACTCTTAAGTAGATCTCTAGTGCTCACATAGAAATGACGTAATGTATAGCGCCATCAGTGTTAGTTTCCTACTTGGATAACATGTATGGGTAACTCTATTGTTTACATCTGTGGTCGATCCATTCTCGAAGCAATTGTAGCTAGAATAGGAATGCTAGATTTTCGATGATTCTAGGCCTGATAAACTATTAAATTGCGAAGGTTTCGAGTATTTCGATAAAAAGTTTGGGTTTAATAAAATAAAGCTTGAGATTAATGGAAAAACTTGAAATTTTAGGTGAGTGGCTTGGGAGCGCCAGATGCGTGAGACTTGGTAGGTATGCCTAGGGGCAGCAACGTGAATAGAAATTTGTAGGAATGACTTTGTCTAAGCACTTCATAACCTCAAGGAAAAGTACTATGTTTAAGTATTTGTAACATTTGTCATTAAATACAGGCTCAGGTCATTAAATTACCATTTATGCATTTGTTAAATAAAGGGAAACAGATGAAGAACTACAGGTTGCCATGGCAATATCTGCATCTGGGGAAAAAATATTTTAATATGTACAACTGATTTTTCTAAGGCACAAAAAAGTGCTTTTCGAAAAATCGGAAATGGTTAATGAGATACACTTTTTAATATTTAACAATTGTGGGAAAAGTTTGAAAAAGGGTGGTTATGCCCGTTCCCCTGAGCCAGATTATTCCTGCATTATTTGTACAAGATTGTTATTCTTCAAATTTTACATGTTACCTGTGTTCTAGCCCATTTCTTTATGAATACATCAGCCAGATTTTTGACTCAGTTGATTTCAAGACATCTCATCAATAGAGAGAGATTTTTAAAAATTATCTAATCATCATCGTATCATTTAGTGGCTGTTTTCTCATTTCCAGGGTTAGACATGGTTTTTTTTGTGTTACAGTTGTTTGATCAGACACTTTTACATTTTTTGATCTATGCCTGTTCCTCATCAATGTTTAGATCAACTCTATCACTTCCTGTTGCCATGTAATCTTCAGCCAACGAACTGGTATTCTTTCTGACACATACTAATATATGTACCATACAATTTACTGTACTTTATTTTATTTAAATATTTTATATCAAAACATTCGTTCATATATTAATATTTTATGGAAGATTTTTGCACATTCGTTATAATTTTATTTGATTCTTACATAAAGATCATTGAAATAGGTGGTAGTAACCCAGTGGTTCATTGTTGAAAGATTGAAATCCCAACTCTATAGAGGGCAGCATAAATATTATGGCATTCTCTAGTGTTCTACCAGTATCATTTTATAGCTGTGTTCACCAAATAGGCTTCTATGTCATGTATGCAGCAGCTGTGTCAGGAGGCACCTCTTTTACAGACCAGGAAAGAAGACTCATTACAGCAGACAACAACCAACTTCCGCAAACAGTTTTTCATTAATAAATAAAGTCATTTGGTTGCCAAGCAATTTTGGCTTAGATTGTTGCCGCCTCCTTGAAATTTATGTGATCTAAAATTGAAAGATTAATTTGCTGAGTGAATTGGTGATTAATAACTTTTGATCGGAAGTGACTCTACAAGCAGAGCTCAATGGTTGTCTTTTCTTATATATTTTTTTTCTTCATTAGTAATTTTGTTTGTTTATTAATTAGTGTTGAAAGGCAGTTACACTGTAAGTAGGGGTGCAGGGCAAGATTAAACCAGCATTGTATATAACCCAGTGCCAGTGGTAGGGCCTAAAAAAAAAATTTATTGTTTGAAGCTCCTCATCTGCCCTGAAAAAAAAAACCACAATACAAAATTAGTATCAAAAATCTATATAATATAAATATTTTATGGCCAATTTGATGTCAGCAAATATAAGGCAATATAATTAATAATGTATTTTATTTATTGAAATTATCACTGGAATAACAGTACAGTGTATATTCGGTCAAGTTATGGTTGATAAACTTTTTACCTATACTAGGCAGTATAAAGACTTGTAACCATTTATTTTAATTTATTCATTATTTATTTTAAATATAGAAAATCCTTTTTTTAATTTATTTCATTATTAAAAATAATTAGCATGGTCAAGGTTACAGTGATATTGGTTCAAAATCATTGAAGTTCAATTTCCATTCGCCACCACTTCCCTGGCAGGATGAGTATGTTACATCAATTTGTTATCTTATCTGACCTAGCAAGTTTTGCAAATTCAATTAAAGTTTCATAAAGTACTTTAGATTGAAATTTCATGCGTACAAGAAGAGTACACAGTTTCTAGACACGTATGAATATCGATGATTGATTTAGAAGTTGGCTGCATCTTGTTTAATTTTTGCGACACGTGCCTGGTATGATTATCTCCCATCATGCTATCTGACAACACCCAGGATTATCCGGTATAACTCCATTTTGATTTTTTACACTTTTAGGTTCAAATAACTCTCTGCAAATTGTGCAGTCATGGTTGGTTTGTCCAGTCAGATTCAGAAGTCGAATGATACAGTACACCATCATCAGTCACTCTGAACAGTATCTCTGTAGATAGAACTTATCATAAGTAAATGACAATACATAATATAATCTCAATTAGCACAATGATATGGAAACTCTTGATTTAATATATTTTGCTGTATTAATATGAAGTTTGAAGATCAAATCCAAGATGACTCAGACTAGATCTGCTTGACCAGCATCGTTAAACATGGTGTTGAAACCAATTAATATTGCATGGTTAAAAAAAAAACCTTACCAGCTAACCTCAGGGTAGTTCCTTGTTCTGTTAACTTTATTAGAGCTGAGAAGCAATCTTGATTATCAGCTTAAATGTCCATTGAAATTGGCTGTCATAAACTAAATAAAGTGCACACAGTAGTTGATTTTTTACTTGTTTACTTCTATAGCGTTTATTTTTTTGCTGATTCACTGGAATGAGGAAAAATATTATATCTATCTTCCACGCATTCGACCTCCGCATCACCATACAGGCGAACATCCACACCACCAACTTCCTTGATGTCACACTCAGCCTAAAAAAAATGGGTCCTTCAAGCCTTACAGCAAACCAAACAACCAACTACTCTACGTCAACAGCAAATCCAACCATCCCCCATCTATCCTGAAACAAATTCCCGCATCTATTAATAGACGCATATCCAATA
>NW_022723669.1:250689-289286 GCF_011630105.1 Anneissia japonica
GGATAAACGTGAGTGATTCAGTATGACACGGGTTAACTTGAATGTTGTTGAGAACACTGTTGCAGGAAGCAACCTTATATAAACATATTAAAAAGCATTTATATAGCACCTTTACAAAAAAGGTCAAAGCACTGTACATCAAAACCGATTATTACGAAGATAAAATAAGTACAATATTTTAAATCAATGAATAAAAATGGCATGTACAAATTACAACATTCAATAAAAATTCCAAAGATCAAATCGCTGTATAGAGTGGCAAGAAAAATCACCCCAAAATATTTTACTATATCATACGTATTATACAGAAACGTTCTTTCCATCTACAGTATTCTACATATTAGAATTTAAGATGATTAAATATTTTATATTTTATATGCTCTATGAAAAACTTAATTACTGTGAGCATATTACACTTAAATATAATTACATAAATACTTGCTATCTTAACAGAATACTAATTTTAAGTGCAACGGGTCAAAATATTATTGAAGTTTTTTTTTAAACTATGTACTTTTAATCCCTGAGAATAGTAGTAGTATACATTATCAATCCCCACATTTAGAAGAATTTAGCTGTGTGTATGTCATGAGTTTTCAAAGCATTTGCAGATGTCAATTCTAGTTTACCCCCAAATATTTATCGCATTGCAACCCTGTCAGGAAGCCCGTGATCAATCTGGGACACCTGTTGTAGTATTTTGCTATCAGCTTACTCTCAGATTTTATACTTCTTAAATTTGCACGCTTATATCGGCAATGGAGACGCACTCTCTTGCTTGACTTTCACTCAATTTCCTGTGATTAATAGTTTGAAATTAATAAGTTCCCATCGAATGTTTGATGTTCAAGGTTTCAGGGTTTTTTTTAAAATAAATTCTCAATGAAACAGTTACTCGGATGTTAGAGAGAAGTAATATGTGATACTATCATAGACCTTATATATTACACTGTGTATATAACAGATATTTAATTGATGAGGGTATTTTCTAACAAATAGTCAATATTAATCTAATCTAGGGAGGAAGAAATTTATGATATTGGGAAGTCATATTTTAATTTGTATTCTAGTTGCTATAATATTTACTAAGTTTGATTTTATTGTGTTTGAAACACAGCAAGAAAGACCCATGAATGTCCAAAGATTTCTTTCTTTGTTGTCCTTCTGGTGGTCAATTGGGCAGTATTCAAGAGTCAATCCCTTACTTATTTCTAAAGAGTTTATTGCTTTCTTTAACATGTACATATGCCATAATTACACATAGGACCAGTGACTTAAATATCTCTTCCAAAATATGGTACGGTATTGCAACACAGGGAGAGCAGCGGACTTGCAGTAGCTCCACCCATTTAGCCGACTGAGCTAACAGGACTGGAAAAAACATTTTTGTGCCTTCAACCATGAGAATTATTTAGGTAAAATGTCTACAGCACCAAATGTTAATTGCACACTATACAACTTAACAGTTATGTTTTTTGAATTTCTCCCCCCTCCCCTCCTAAATGCTTCCGAGACATTCATGATGCCTCCAACCGTTGGTTGCGCGGTCGCGCACTTTTCCAGACCTTTGAGTTTATCTCCTAATACTTTATACCAATTATTTTGCATGTAATAGTAATGGCATTATTTTGTCATTTTTTATAGGGTTTATTAGTTGCAATCATTTTTTAGATAAAGAAATGCACAAAAAAGTCTAGTACTACTTAAAACCTTATATCTAATCTTGTTGTTATTATTGTTGTTAATAGTCCTGATAAATTAATTTTTTAATTGAAATATTCTGATGTATTTGATAATTAAAGAAAATGTATTTTTCAAAGTTATTTAAACAGAATCAATCATTAATTAATTATTTCATTTTCAGTGAGGATGATGGACAGTTGTCAGTCATTAAGTATGAACTTAATTCAATAAGCATTACAGGACAGATTTAATGATTTGATTATTGCCATATCATGCTCAGGGCTGGAAAAAGTGCGCAACCATGCAACTGGCAATCAGAGGCATCATAATTATCTCGGAGGCATTTTGAGGGAAAACAATTTTTTAAAAAAACAAACTTGTTTGGCTATAATAATAATAATATAATAGTGTACAGATAACGTTTTGTGCTGGAGGCATGCTATTGGGATATGGTCAGAGGCACAAACATTTTTTTCCAGGCCTAATCATGCTAAAATCCATTGAACACTACTGCGATGACATAATTAATGTCGAAATATTGAATCCCGACACGATGGCATGCTTTTTGATACTTGGAGTATGTATTAAACTATCTCTACTGTGAAGGTTTTCTCCTCAGTATTTATCAAAGTGGAAGAAAGATTATTATCAGAAATCGTCGTCATTTTCATTTCCGTTTAACATCCTGTTTCCACATGTACGTAGACTGGCTGGTTTGCTGGAGACAGCAGCTCTTCATAGGTTTCTGTTCAGTGTCTCATCATCCAATTTTAATCCATGCTTTCTGTATAATTTTATTCCATGTTTTCTCTCATTGATCCTTACTCCTGTCAGACTGAACATGCACATTTTTAGGCTTCATATAGCTATATATTTACTGTCTTAGGTAATATATTTTTTTTTATTAGTTATATTCTAATGTGAACCTTAAAGACATACACAGTCTGCGATGCGCTAGCTATAAAATTAACTACTTGAATTGGTTAATTATTAATTAATTATTTTATTTCCTTTTATTTAATTGAATGCAGAATTGTATCTTTTAATAATTTATTAGATTCTTCTAAATTTCCAATGAAATATTTCAAATTAATGTTGAAAATTTTGTGGTTTTTAACATAGAGAGATTGTATTGGAAATTTCAAACATTTTTATTTCAATTTCGCTTTTATTTTTTACTGTTTTGATAATCAATCGGTTATTTTTAACAACTTTCAATCATATTTAGGATTTAACATCCTGTTATAGTTGCTCAAAATATAAACATCCTTTGATCTTTGTTCATGATTGGCTATAGTCACATAATATGCATTCCTCCTAACCATTAGAATGAATATAATACATACATGGTGCAAGTAACACTGTTACAATCACTAAACTATCTATAACAATAAATTATTTAGTAAAGTCAGACACATCTTTTTAATTTATATTTTGCTTAATTCCGGATTTTTATTTCTAATGTAAACCGCTTTAAGGCTTTTAGCAAAATGCGCTCAAGATTAATAATGATAATAATAATAATAATAATAATAATAATAATAATAATAATAATAATAATTTATTATTATAATAAATTATTATTATTATTATTATTATTATTATTATTATTATTGTTATTATTGTTATTATTATTATATAATTTTTATTTATATAAATTTTATATGGTCATTATTAAACAATTACTACATCTTTTAAAGGAAATGGCAAATCAATTAATCTTTAATTATATGAGTTATATTTATCTTTGTTTAGTCACACAAGAAATTTAAATATCAAGGAAATTTATGCATTTTCAAGTTAAGAATTATTATATGTTATTAGGTCAAGATTTGAACACATGGAATGCATGGGAATATTAGTAATGACAGATAGAAGTAAAACTAATTTGCATAATTGGATTCATTGCCTCTGTGTAAAGAATAATTTTGATATTGCTTATAAAGCAATCAAGATATGATAAGTTAAACTATTAATAAACTGTTTATTTTATGTTTTAAACTAGTAAATGTCTGAGATTAGGGGCCTATTTTAGCATAGAATTTGATTTGATTATCTTTAAAATTATGCAGAATGCAACTCAAATGCACCATAAAAAAATTCTTAGTTGTGTTAAATCTATCTACCTTTACTAATATCCTCCTTCTTCCTGGGGGGAGGGCCAACTTCACAGTTGAAGGCTTCGGCCTGACTCTCCCCTAATTCTAAGGGTCCTGTTGTGCCATGTGCAGGCCAACGAAGGCATGTGACGCCGTCTAGTCCACGGTGGCAGGGGTTGTGAGATAGACCAGTGCTTTGTAAAATAGTGCTAAGAACTACTGTGCTGAAAACTATTAAGATTTTTTTTCTATATGGTGGGTTGTGTTATACCCAAGAACATGATGCTTGTGATGTCAATAGACCTAGCTATTAAGTGTATAGCTTAGTACATTTCAGTATTAAATGTTCTCACTCAACAGCCCCACTTCATTTTATTAACCACTCCATCATTACTTAGTGTGGCTTTGATTTAATATGACGAAGATTTCATACAGACAAATTATTCATGTTCACGGTTGAGTAGTTATTAGACAGTCGGTTTAATATCCTTTACCGACACATCTAGAAATAAGGTTCTCTGCAGATTATATGCACGCCTATCAGACGTGAAGTGTAACCCAGTTTGTATGGAAGTGCGTAATTTGTTGAATGTTACAGAAGAAACATGTCCAATTGTTAATGTTTTTGAGATTCTACATTACCCTTTCTGACCCTAAAGTTAAATAGCATACAGTATATCGTTTTTTTCATGTCAATATGAATAATGTGAAGAAACATCAATAATGACCTACATTCATGACTCAGTTGACATCATTCGTAGCCACTTAATTCCATTTTGAAATATTCTTTCACCACATTTTGTCCACCAACACATAAATATTCTTCAGCTGTAATACGTCTTGTCTCTTTCACATCCCACATCAAGTACACTTGGTAATGGCAGGATGGAATGATGTTTTTAAACGGTCTCTTCAAGAGAAGAGCTGTTAATAATTGTGGGAAAAGAAAACCGGTCTCCCAGGATTTTGAATCCAGGACCCCAGGGATGGAAGGCCAGCATCTTAACCGCCACTCCACATTGATGACATACTGGTTTTCCTTTAGGCCGATGGTATCATAAGTTGAGGAATATTCTTGAGTAGATGAAGGATGTTATCCAAACATGACCAAGAAGTGATTTGAATAAAACCATTCCTGACCCAGATTTTAAATCACCTTTGCTAAAATTGGGAGATCCAGTTTAAGATACCATCCCCTTGAGTTTTGGGGTTTTATCAGACAGACTTGGTTTGCTTGATCCCTACCCTAACTCAAAATGTGATTATTACTCTATATGAGACTATACTGCACATGTGTTCATGAAGTGAAGATAAATGTGTGAACATATCTTGAGGAGTTTCAAAAATTTTATAAAATTTAATAAGAGATTAATGTCGACATTTAAAATTAGTCTTTTAAAGATATAAGAGAAATTGCTGAAAGTTATCATCGTCTTCATCAATATCAATTTCAACATCACATCAACATTAATATCATCATCTTTATCATCATCATTATCATTATCAGCATATTGTCATATCATCATTGTCATCATAATCATAATCATCATAATAATCCACATAACTGTTTAATAATTTATATCGTGCTCCTTCACAACGGAGTGGCCTGCTTTGTCTCTTGGGGCCGCTATCTTAGTCGCAGACCCTGAGCACCCGGTCGCCTGTGGCAGGGCAAATGTGAAACCTGCTCCTTTGTTCGCGCCACCTGGGTAGGGGACCGGGACTGCGCTAGGGCAGAGGCGGATAGTTGACCCTTTGAGACCTAGTGTTGTTTAGCCACCACACCCTATTGTATTGTAAATTCAACATCTTTTCTGTAATTTCTATAATTTTATGTAAAGCGCATAGAGGCACTGTGCAATATGCGCTATATAAATGTAACTCATTATTCTTTATTATTATAATCATTAAAGTAGCATCATTAATACCATTATCATCACCATCAATTTAATTACCATGTTATTCTGCATTGTCAACGTCAGCATAAACAACATCATGTTAATTATGATTTGCAATCACCAAAGGTATTATCATCAACATCATAATTTTATCACCATCATTTCAATTGTCAAAATTCTCTTTATGCTCATCATCAACTATATCATCATCATTTTCTCCATCATTACCACTCTCATCAACATTATTTTCATCTTCAACATCCTTGTCATGTCTTGTCAGTTTCATCATTAACATGCTCAGCATTTTTTTTAAATGAATTTCAACAACATTTTGAAAGGGTGGTACTTCCTGCCAGAGTTGAATACTTTTGATGCTTGTACAATATAAGACAATACTAAGAGAAGGTAAAAGTTAAGCTCTACCTATGGACTTGACTAATTTTTTTTTCATTTTACGGAAGCTATTTGGCACAGTGGGAATGGTTTGGATTCCGTACCTTGAGGTCAGGGTTTCAACCCCTCACTGTGCATTTTGCTGGTTTCCTTGAGCAGACCACTTTATCTGTGTCACTTCTCTCCACCGAGGAGTATAAATGGGTAACTGGTGGGATTGCCTGCTACCTTACCAAGTATGGCAGTAAGAATGTAGACCCAATGACCACTAAAAGGCATTATATAAATACCAAATAACAAAAAATAAATGAAAAAATAATTCTATAAATAGGCAATTTGTCCTGATTTTAATATACAACCATTTATTACAGGATACTTTTTTTTTCATTTTCCACACTTTTATTCAACTAATTTTCAATTATCATGAAAGTTACAAGTATAATTTTAATTTCCTTTAAATAATTTCAAAACATGCTTAGTAAGTATCCTGAAATAATTGCATCTTAGTTGGGGTCAACTTCAGTTTTTTCTAACAAAGAGGGTTAAAATGTTGTGAACAATTTCCTCTGAAACTGCAATTTTACCTAACAAAAAAAGTTCTACCCTTGAGACTGTAAATCTACTTGAAACTGAGTTCACTTGAGGTGTTGGTTCCTATTGGCCCACCCCAAAGTTCTTAGGTCCAATTGAGTTACTTTCCTTTGGTAGTGTGTTTACAGTAGTCTCTACATACGCTATCTATTTATCTTCTCTATCTTCCGGTGAGTACAGGCCTCTCTGATGTGAGGATCATCGTACTTGTTGAGGCATGGACCAGCTTGTACAGTAACTAACTTTTCCCATAGGGGTCACTTGCATTGGAGCTACCCTTTAAACCAGTACCAACTACTCTCATCTGTCCACAGTGGGGGCTGTCTGTTAGAAAGCAGTGAAAACCAATATTTCATCTGGATGTCTTGATATTTCTATTTGATTTTCTTATTAGTGCAACATGATAGGACCACTTTGTAGGCAAGGTTCACTGAGAATATCCAATTTTGGTGTGAGAGACAGATGAGAATATCAAGCAAGCAATTAGCACTTGTATCTTTGTAGAACTATAAAACAAATATGCAGTTTATATAATTCTGCATGTTTGCCTATCTGAACATGGACAGTGCTACTGTCTTTGTTGCTTTGTATACAAATAGAATACTGATTATAGCCTTTTATGAAGTTCCTAGTGATTTTGGAACTTGGAACTCAATCAGTTAATCAATCAATCAATCAATCATATAAACTATTCCCTTATATATAGCTAAGTGGTTTTGCTGCTCTTCTCAAGTCTTTGTTAATCATTTTGAACTATAGGCTACGGTCACACTAGAGTCCCAAGCCTGGCTTAACTCACCGCGGGTGAGATTTTCGTAATGTGACCGCACCCGGATCAACTCGCGCCTTGCGTGACCTCGATCTCAATCTACCTATCTCGATCCCGGCTCAGCACCCTGAAATTAACATTTCCTCGTCGGCTGTCGACCAATCACAGTCGATGACGCCGTTGCGTTAAGAAGTTCTTGAATAAAAAACCTGCGAGTTTTTCATATGTGTATTAAAGTAAGATGCAATCATCAGTTGTCATTTATAAATGCACTTATCAATCCGAAAACTAGCATCGCCATTACATCCGAGCCTAGGCCAAAGCCTAGATCATCTAGATTTGCGCGCAGGGCCGGTATTTTGATTGTGGCGGCGCTCTAACTTCCCGTTTCGACTTTTGTAATTTGGAGGTCAATCCAACTAAATTCAGGTAGTGTGACCGACCCAGAATTTCGAGCCTGCCTTGAAATCTCACCTGCGGTAAGTCAAGCCAGGCTTGAGACTCTAGTGTGACTGTAGCCATACTTTCTTGAAGGAATTTGGAATTATTTCAACTGCACTAACTGTATCAATCATTTGAATTTTGTGAAATTCAAATATTGCTTCAATTTTAGAAAATTTCTACATTTGATTTTTCTTTTTAAAATCTTTTTTTAAACATAAAAAATTAAATGCAAACAAGACATCTATTACAAAGATAAGATTTATTTTATATTTCTGTTTGATCTCCATCTGAGTATCGTTGATTTGGCAGCTTCAACAAATTAATGTTGTACATTTGCCAATCCGGGTAAAATTGGAAGCATCAAATTGAGAGCAAGGAAGGTCAAGTTGGTGATTGGATGTTTGATAATGTTTGAATAAAGTGTTTTGAAGACATTGGCAATGATGTGTAGTTATAATCAAATCAATTTAATATTTCCATGTTTTATGGATTTTTGACATTAATATTATGTTAAGAATAGTGTAATATTACTTTAAAAAGAACAATTGTTATTTATGTTATTATAAGAAACACATTTTTACCTTAATTTTATCATGACTTTAATACAGTACCAGAAATATAGTTTGACTAAAGTTATAATAATAATGTCAAAAATATTTCACATTGATAAATTGTTATATAAATTTATCCACACTAAAAAAAAAATATAAGGCTGAAAATATTTTATTAAAATAGCTAAAACTGTACCTGCAGGATGAGTCTAATTTGTTGATCATTATTACCAGATGTAAAGACCGCCCTCTTTCAGTCATTCACTCAGTGTTGAGTTGTCATACTTGATATAGTAATCAAAGAGTCGCCATTTGGACTAGACACTCGGAACCCCAAACCAGTAAAAGGAACATCATGTATTGTTTAATATACATAGAAACAAGTGTTTTGGCTTTTATAATAATAAATTTCTTCCAGTTAAACAACAAAACATACAGAGGATGGAGTCAAAAGATGGAATAAGTTCCTATCACTAAAAGGTTTCATCTGCCCAAAAAAATGGAAATGATGTTGACATTGAATTTTAAACGTATAAATTCAATTAACAGATTTTGTATTCACCTTGATTTAACCCAAAATTTCGCATGTCTGGGATGAACTGTCCATGTACACTTCCTGGAAGAACCAAGAGTATCAATGATATGTCCTTGATTTCGAGCGATTAAATAAAAATATTTTTATTGTTATTTCCTCTTAAACTAAAAACTACACATATTCTGTACACATCTTATATAATATATTTTTTAATGCATTTAACTTCAATAGTTTCACTACCATTTATAGCTGAATACACACTATCTGTAAGTCAGTTCACTGCAGACAACATTTTTTTCCGTTTTATAGTTATAGTTTTTGTGTTTTACTGCTTTTATGTCCATTAATGTATACCATGAATAATAAATACTGTAACTCAATTTTAATTTTGCTGTTTCTATACTGATGATTATTTATGAGATATTAGGAAGTTGGTAATTTGTTATTAATATTATGTCTTTTATAACGAAAAAAATTATTTAAAAAAATAATTAAATGTTAAGATTACAGGCTCACCCACTAATGGTTACAATTGTTTTTCAGACACAAACTCGGATCCACCAACAATAACGACAGGAGACGATGATCTAACTTCTCCAACCTACCACACTTATGAAGTTATACCATCATCTATGACGTTGACATCTACTAACGCCTTCTTCATCCAAAGTCCATCTAGCCATTCATCTGCTTCCTTGTCAGATCCTTCCTCTACTGATCACATCATTGTTCCCACAATGCACAACATGTCAGTAAGTATCACTTTAAATATTTGGTCTCAAAAACAATAAAAAAATGACACTAATAGATCGACTGCAGTGTGCGAGATGCGAAGTATAAAACTAGAGAGGCTGCAATTTATTGACTGTATAAAATATACACAAAACTGGATACGATCTACAACCTCTGAATTTGCCTAGTAACATAGAAGTCGTCGAGAAAATCTCCTAAGAGAAATAGTCTCTATTTCAAAGTTTTGTTATTCTTTTGCATAAAAACTAAAATTTATGGCAATATTTTTCCATGACTTATAATAATTAGAGTAATACATGCATTTTTTCTAAAAAAAATCTTTTCTCAGTGAAATTTTGTCAGGAATTAGACTTTAAACACATAGGAGTAACGTTGCAGCAGAAAATCGGCGTATTTCGTATTCTAAACTTGCCAGGTACCCACTTATACTCTTCATTGGAGATAGAAAAAGTAAATACAAAAAAGATGGAAAGAATTTGAAGGGACCGTCAATAATGTGCTTGATTTTAATTTTATGAACTTCTAACCTTCAATGTTGTACAAATATCCAAACCTGTTGGTTTACATCAGCCAAATGTTTATTTGAATGTATTTTTAGGTAGTTTACTGGTGACTAGGAAGTGGAAACTGACACCCACGATATCCTAATGCCACAAAAATGTCTTTTATAAGCTTCTCATAAAAAACTTGTTCCTAAATTAACATTATTAGTGGAGCCTGTGCTTAATATTTTTGTCTTCCAATCTCAGGGTCCTGTCGTGGGAACAGAATTTTTTCCTCTTCCCTGTTTACAAATTTACTCCCATAGCTTCATACTAAGCTTTGGTTTATAGAGAGCTCCTTGTGTTTATGTTTGTTATACCTAAAGTGATTGCCACAAGTGAATAAGTTCACTGTTGGCATACTGACAATTAAAATAGTATACTTATTCCCTTGTAGCTAGTGAAGATCTTGGTTAAGGCCACTAGATGATGATGATGATGATGAATCCAATCTATACTTAGTCAAGATGTCTTTGCTGTCTGTAAGGGGGATCCATGACACTCCGTAACATTTTAATAGAGAATTTACATTTTAGAAAGATTGCTTGATAATAGCCATGCTGTATCCGACTAAGGCGTAATTTGGCGGATGAATACCAGATGCCATAACCAAGTTCCTGTAGCATTAATTCCTAAATGTATATTTGTAAAATCATATAAAATATTTATAGTAGATTATGAATCATTTTGACGTTTCATCAAATTAATATCAGATGACTGATTTATAATTTCAATCCTGGCTGATTCATAATTTTTGTTTCCTTAATCTACATCCATATGGATGTGACATGGATTTGCTTGGACAATAGTCTGTGTAATGCACTGCAAGTAATTAACAGATTATTATTACATAGATTTATTTAGTGCACGAGGCGCAGACCTAACTCCCTTTTTCCGTTAGGGTCACCCCGTGTCTTAGCTACCCGGTAAACCGGTGCCAGCTACCCTTGTCTGTTCACAACATGGACAGAATGAATCAGTACACCGGGGTAACCTAGGACTCGTCTTAATTGATGTACTGGGTTCTGTAAGTGTACATGAGCCAATGTTAAAATTATTATTTGAATTATTTGACAAATGTTGATCATCTATAGACAGATATAATGTTGAGAGTTGAGATTTAATAATATAACCTCCTGGCTGCTTGATGTAGCTTTTAGTTGATCCGTTTTGTGTCATTTTAGGAACTAGTATCACTTGAAACACTTTTACAAGAGGTGGATATAGACCCTTTATAATGTTTACATTGGCCTATCTGAAACTCTGGCGCACCCTACCCTCGTAGGCAAAAGATCCTCGATAGGAGAAATGCATGGGAAATCAGGATAGTGGTTACCATTTTTTTGTTTGTGCCAAAAATGTGAAAGCTACATGGATGAAATTCACATGTCATAGTTGTGTATATTAGGAATCAACAAAAAAAATTAAAATCTACAAAATTGTATTTGTTCTATTTTTATTCAATTTAAAAAAAAAGTTATTTTCGTCTTATTTCTTCAGTTGTTGGCAAGTGCGAGTGCGCTATGCCAAGAACATAACCGCATTTTCCCGCGGCTTGATGGACGCTGACAGAAACATAGTACAGCAATTCGGCCTATGAGTTAGAAGGAAATAAAAACGCATTTTCAGGATACAGTATATGCAATCTATTCAACTGTCTTAATATTACTTTTAGGCAATTATAATGTTTACCAAACGTTGCTGTAATGATTACTTGCCGAGTAATTATTCCATTCATTCCAAAGAACGCAAAATGTTCGTCAGAGTTAGCGTAGTATCACGGAGTAGCAAACAGAAAATTCATAGGCCTATTCGAGGCCCTTCATACCAGCGGAGGCGATGTCACCACACTCTTTTACTTTCGTGGCCTAGCGCGCTTGAACTTGGCAATATCTGAAGAGATAAGACAAAATGACTTTAACAATTGAATAAAAATAGAAAAATATAATTTTATAAATTTTTATTTATTTTTAACCCTTCCATAGGTCAACTGATATCCAGGGTCCTCTTGAGGCGAGATTATTTTATACCTTGTTTAAATAGCCAACTTATTTTTTAAAGATCGTCAGAAGAGGGCAGAATAAAATTTAAAAATAAAATTTTGTTTACTTATTAAACAAATAGTTTTGCAAAAAATATCCAGATGGAGGAGCAAATAAAATTAAAATGTTATTGGTGCAGTAATGGGATGGTTAAATGCTTTAAATTTATATAATTAAAAAGAAATATATATATCTTATTTTTAGAGATTTCAAGGCAAAAAAAGAAAGAGAAAAACTTTTATTTATTTTTTTCATGACGGTGGGTGCGCAAATTGTCTAAATATAAATCATTATTGGCGGGCGGCTGGGTTCACTAAACAAGGTATAAATAATGTCTCGCCTTAAAAAGACAACAAATATAAAACTGTACTAATCTTCCAATAAAATATAATAAGGCCTATTATGATGGGCTGTGGTTCAGACCTATTATTGGCTCTTGCTTCCCCTCACTTTGTCATTCTAATATTAGGCTTTAATATGTATTAGATACGAACCATGCTAAATAGTATAATAGCATGCCACCCTAAGAAGAATAGTCATATATATTTCAATCTTTATTTGAACATCAGGAATTAATTGGCTTCTGATAGTCTTTTTTAGAGTGTGCATGATATATTAAATAGATATAATTTGTAGACATCCTCTTTCTGTTCAATAGCTCCATCTCACATTACACTTATATCATGTTTTTAATCAAGTTTATTGAATTACTTATATGTGAAAAACTTAAAGTACAAAGATGAGTCAATTAAGAAAACCACTTTAATAAGTGACATATCAATCATTACCTTACTTGTGATAATAAGCAGAAGACATTATTAGTGTTGATATAATATTTTACTTATGTCCTTTCCTGACATCCTATGCCATAATGTTCAATGTGCAATCAGCACATTTTGAGATGTGACACCATATGACCATCCTGTGACAAATACCCTAGGGGATGGGATACATGATTCCCATGAATGTTCTGTATTTCATCAGACATGTGCAAATGTTGATAAGAACCTGTCGGTGAGTCTTATTTTAGGAAATTTCCAACTAACTGTACTTTGGAAGCTGAGAATTTGTGTTAAGCTCTGAATTGTATGTGACAAATTTGTGTGATATGCCCATATATAGGCATGATGATGTCATATTACATCCAAATATGGGAATATCACAGTTTTGTTACATAAAATTTAATAGCATGAACAGAGCTTTAAGTCCCAAATGGTACCTGGCACACATTCCTAGTCACCTCATCTTTCAGTGTGAATGGTTAATTGATCCATTAGTTCCATTGGAACAGGAAGATGATCTTACACACACCTGTTAAAACAACCATAATTGAATGTGAAATTGGCCTATGGAGGACAGGGGTTAGATCCAAAATGCAGTTATTTTTTATCCAACCTCGTGCTGTGCTCATACACACAATAGGATTCTAAGCAAGCTAAGCATACTGTTACAATGAGTAGGATAGTAGTTATGGTGATGGTGATGATCATTGTCATCTTGATGAAGATAATAATAATCAGGATAATAGTGGATAGTGATGATAGTGAATGTAGGGCAAAATGAGGCCTTATTGGCATAAAACGTTCTATGCGACTGACATTATTATATATTATAGGATGATGATAGTGATAATTGTGGTACTGGTAAAATGGTTATGATAATGGCAACAGCGGTGATGATGTTGATGGTGGTGGTGATGATGACGATGGTGATGATGATGATGACAATAGTGATAGTGAAGGTGATTGATGATGATAGTGATTATTAATATGATACTGCTGGTGGTGGTGGTAATGATAGAGATGATGATAAAGATTATGATGATAGTGTTGGTAATTATCCTCACAATGGTGATAATCATAGTGGCAATGATAAATATCGTGATAGTGATGATGACAGTGATGTTGATAATGACAAGGATGAAGCTAGTGATGCCAATGATATTGTTGATAATGTTTGTGTCTACAGTTTAGGTGGATCAGCTGTAATAATAATATTAGTATTGATATTTCATTCCTAGTGATCATGCCAACATGGCCTCTATGTGCTGTACATTAGACCTAAAAAAAAACTTGTTTGTTTGCTGTCACATTGTAAAAATTTGAATATAGGGGCAGGTGGAAAAAAGTTTCTTTTTTTTTTCTTTGTAAAATTATAGAAACATCATGAAAACTGCTCGATTTCCATTTTTTTCACGGAAAAACGATCAATTTAAAAAAAAAAATTTAATATAGTAGAAATTTCCATGTAACACAGATCTGTGCCAAAATACACATCTAGATGTGTATAAGAGACAGGCTTCATACTAAGCTTCATTTGATCTTTTAAACTTAAGAAAAAAAAATCTTTTTTGAAAAAAAAAAAAAAAAACCCGCCCCTAATTTTTGGGATTTTAGGGGCGGCAGATGACGGCAAACAAGTTTTTTTTTTAGGGCTTATTACCCCGGCCATTAGATCAAACACTTAGAGAACACATACCTCCTGGGTGCAGTATTTAATCATGTTGATGACATAATTAATGTTCCTGATGATGACATAATTAATGTCGAAATATTGAATCCCAACACGATGGCGTGTATTTCAATACTTGGAGTATGTATTATACTTTCTTAATAATGTTGCTGGTAGTAATCAGTGCGTTGGTATAAACCTATTTTCAGGTACAAACTTATACCCTAGCTAGACAGAGACAAACATACAGTAGGTAGCATGCCTTGCCCATGGGCGCAAGTAAAATTCACAGCAAGGGGTTCAAAACCCCGACCTCAAGGTTAAGAGTTTGATCCACAACCACAATGCTAACTGCTCCCACATACAGTAGAAAGATCAGTCTAGATCTGGCGACGTCCTTATAGGGAGAGGAACATGATACCATTAGACAACTGTAAATTAAGCTCATGAAATTTGCAACATTTTAATAGTTCTTAGACTCTACTTGAGAAAACAGAAGAATGTGTTACTTTATTTATAGAAGTATGCAATGAAGATTAAGAAAATATTGTCTATTTTTCAGACTTTTTGTATAAAACCAGCTGATAATTATATAAGATTGCTCATTGGACGTATCATTTGCTGTGTGGCCCAGTAATTGGGGCATATACAATGTCTAGTAGATTTACCCTAGCTTTGTTGGCATTCTAAACTTGTTTAGCTAGCCCTCAAGTAGTTGTGTTAGCAACTGACAGACAGGAAGTAACTTCTGCTCCTGTTCTGTAATGATGACAAACGAGAATTCTGACATTTGTTCTGTCATCATGGCAAGTAATTTGTGGAAAATGATGTACTGTATATAAATGTTTATTTTTTTTTTGGTTATTTTATTTTCATTGCATTCAGGGGAAATGCCAATCTATAACTGCTGCTTAAAATATTAAGTATTTTTTATTCATTTTTTTCTTGATTTTCACTTGCAAATACCTTTAGAGAAAAGCCATGTGTAGCAGGAGTGAACAGATGACAGACACATCAATCACAGCTGCATGCCGCATGAAATAATTCATATTCCAAATTCCCCAAACAAATGTAATTTTTTTAAATCTTTATAATATTTTTTATATTTTATTAATTTAAGCTGCTGTCCATAGTATTGAAAGATGGTAATAAAACCTGAAAGATTTTTTTTATTAGTTCATTGTTAATGTAGCGTAACATTGCTTCCCAACATACAACTATATTTATTGTTGGTATCAATCAGAGCTTTACAAACTTTATGTAGATGTAAAGGACAAGTACTCGGCTATTAAGCATTAGTACTCAGCTGTTTATCTTCACCTGGATTCAAATACCATGCAGTCAGCTTAATGTTCCGCTCTTTAGATGAAGCATACCTCCATTGATGGACCATCAAAGTTTTATGTTTTTTAAGGCCGTTCTTTTTCACCTGTTCTATGCAACATTTAAGTTCATTATGTCCATGGGTGTGACAGCTCACCTAGTTTATCTGGCAGAATACTTTTCCAGAATGTTACTATATCAAACTTTTCAACTTTTGAACCCAGCCTAGTTTATGTTTTTTTATATTTCATCGAGTGATTTCATTTGGAAAATACTAGTTGAAATCTAAAGCGTTCTTAACTGAGGTTGACGTGCTAATTATATGGAAGCAAGTGTTGTGTTAGAAATAATAAACAAATGATTTTATTTTTTATGATACGCATTAAATAAGATAATTAGTTTCATGATAATGCTGACACATCTTTGAGTTAACCATTAACCTCCTGGTCATAGATGATGACATTTTTTTTAGTTGTCATTTTTTAGGTCATCTAAAATTAGATGACCTAAATATAAGATTGTCACAATTGGGGCATGTATTAACAAAAGTGTCTTAATTTCAGACGTTCATTCAATGTGAAATTCCAATATTCAATTGTGCTATTTCCGCTCATCATACTTTATGTAAAATTGTTTAAATTTAATTCATCAGCTGCTGTCCAAAATATAATATACCATAGGAAACACTTATCATCCTGTTAGTGTAACACTTGTTGCCTTAGTTTCAGTTTGCACAGAATAACAGACAAGAAAATAGTCCCAGCTGATTTTGATAGGAAATTTAAATTTTACTACTTATATCAGGATAAAATAAGTTTAGAGGAAGGGTGTCACATAGTTCTGTAAATTTGATAATTAGAGTGTCTAAAAATGCACTAGCTGAAAACTAATGTATTTTGGTTAAATGTTCTTATGATCAGTATATCTACCGCCCTCAATTAGTATGTTCATATAACAGATTTTAAACAATTTTTTTGGTGAAACATTGGTATGCTCAAGATTGATTACTGTATATGACTACCATTCAGAGGTGTTGCCAGCATTTGCGGAATAAGCTGCCCAAAAGCATCTGACAATTCTCAACAACGATCAGTATAGTTTAGGAGCGAAGCCCAGGTGGGGCCAATAGGTATGAAAGCCCTGGTGATTAATATTGCAGTATCCATGGACTATCGGGATCAGTGATTTTGTGGTTAACTTTGATTGTCCCTTACTTAATTGACAGACTAAACTTGAACTTTACTAATAATATTGTTCAGGTATTTAAACAGTGTACTCATCATGTAGAGGGCAAAAGATTATCCGGAGTATAGTAAATTATCTTCTACACAATTAATTTTTTGCTTTTTTTAATGAATAATAGGAAAACTACATGAAGGAAATTTAGATATGGCATGGCTATATGTATTATTAGTTCCTTTGTGACCTTAAGTCACATGGAACTAATGTAATGGTTCACATGTAAAATGTGTGTATGAGATGTGACACCAAAAGAGGTCAGCATATTTGTAAACAAATAGGCTCCGAAACGGTGCATAGCGGCAGGTATACATTGTGCTTGCTGGTGGACATGCAATTGTGCAAGAAATGTTTGTTTTTTCGGTTAGATGAAAAATGTAAGCTGTAGGCGATAAAACATATACCCCCTACCACCAGTTTTGAGTCGTTTTTTAGTCGAAAATTTGATTTGCGCATGTGTCGGGTCAAAGTTTCCCGACATTTTGTTTCTGTCGCGAGCTGCCTAGAAAAGTTCTTTATGTTGTTTTCGCGACTGTCAGTAAACATTGAGCAAACTGAGATAGTTGTGGCATATCGGCCACTTACTTGTGCTATTATTTGAAGGTGTTCTGTGTGTTCTATTAGTGTTTTAGTATACTTTAACGGCTAAGATTGACGGATCTGGTGTACCTACTGTAGGCCTAGCCTAGACACATACGTAATGTAGGCTTCTCTTTGGGCGACACCGTCGGACCTGGTGTAGGCCTAGACACATCTGATATACTATACCGTTAGGCCTACACGAAGTAGGTTTCTTGGCCTACCACCAGCCTACCGTCAAGCAATAAAAATCAACATTTGTGGAATTATTTTCCAAGAAATGATGGTTAAAAATTCTGAATGTGGACACATAAATATGCAGCATGTGATGGACGGACGAACCTAAGGGTTGGTGGGGACAGCATGTGATGGACGGACGAACCTAAAGGTTGGCGGGGGGACGGGAGTTCATCAAATGATGTTTGGGAAAAAAATGGTCAGAAAATACAGCATCTGATGGACAGTCCCGGGTGGGGGAGAACTTTAAAATTATGGACACATAAATTTACAGCATAGCTTCATCAAATGATGTTTGGTAAAATATTGGTTAGAAAATACAGCATCTGATGGACAGTCCCGGGTGGGGGAGAACCTTAAAATTATGGACACATAAATTTACAGCATGTGATGGACTGACCGTCTATACACATATACAGCATGTGATGGAGGCATGTGATAGACTGACGAATGTATGCCTTTCTTCAATTAATTTCCAGTAAAATAATTATTACAACTTCAAGAAAACTCGTGTTTTTATTGCATAAATTAATTTCACAAGATTTTATTCTGAAATATAGCAGTATCAGTATTCTTTCTATAACGGTACAAGCCACCGGGAACCAGACGTTGAACAGAAAGTTTCAACAGCCCACGTGTGTTTTGTTGCGACATCATAAATGAAGCTGCTCACGTGACCTCTAGGAGCACACTCCCGAAAAGAAGGTTATTTATTGTTTTGAGCGAAGCGATTTCGAATAAAACGTGTTTCAAAATTGTTTGAGTGAAAGTAACTATGCAAATAATTATTTAAACAACCCAAACCATTGCTTGATTGTCGTAGAAAATGTAGTAGGAATCACAGTACAGCACTGTATAGTGTAATTACAAATACTAGCCCTTCAACAAAGGCTAGGTTAATTAATTGGGCTAGGAGCATGGGCCCAAGCTAGACAGACGGCGCCTGATTTTCGCTGCGGTTCGCGATCTGAACTTTTTGGGAGTAGGTTAACGACTGGTGTATAGGTCGCACCCCAAACTTCGAGGGAAAAATCGCGTATTAAATTTGCTGCTTATTCACCGGAAAATACGGTTTATGGAGCAAAAACTTGTGTTTCTTCATGATTTTAAAGGGGGGGGGGAAGAATTTGTATGAGGCTGGGCAGAAGGCCTTAAAAATAGCTTTAGGATGGGCGCAAGACGTCAAGAGTGGGTGGTGGCGCCGCCCACCTCCGCCCTGCATAAATTTTAATAGCGCATTACTGGTGAATACCCCCAGTTAAACAAATTGATTTTTGCTGCTCTTTGAGAAAACGCTTCTGTATAATACACTACAGTATAAGAGTGCCATAGTAGTACAGTACTAAAATGTGGGAATAATGTAGCATAACTATCATGAAAAAATGTCATAAAATTAAATTCTGGTTGTAACTTACATTCCTGCTTGTATAGTGGGATTTTATTCAATTTCACAAAGTACTTTTTAACCTCTAGTTTGTATCCATCCCTTGAGGAAGTGGATTTTGTTAAAAAATCATTGTCAAATATGTGATATAACCTTTGACCTTGTATTTTGCGTTGATGTGTATCTTAGTTTGATTTTACCTAGTGGAGGTCTCATTCATCTACTTGAGAATGCAGAGAATTTTTTTCCTGCATTGTTTTTGGCATTTCATGTTGACCAAAAAAATTAGACTTCTACAAATCTTAAACGCTCGGTCTTATATCGTGTTTGGTTTATATGTCTTGTTTGTTTATTCTTTTGCATAGAGTTTTAATTGACTGGTAATCAATTTAAGGACAGTTACAGATTTCAACCACAATATTATAAATGTTAATGCTCTCTCTTATAATGAGACCCACTTGTGAATACAGTTGAATAGTTTTAGAATAATCGAGGTCTCATTCATCTACTTGAGAATGCAGAGAATTTTTTTCCTGCATTGTTTTTGGCATTTCATGTTGACCAAAAAAATTAGACTTCTACAAATCTTAAATGCTCGGTCTTATATCGGTCTTATATCGTGTTTGGTTTGATGTCTTGTTTGTTTATTCTTTTGCATAGAGTTTTAATTGACTGGTAATCAATTTAAGGACAGTTACAGATTTCAACCACAATATTATAAATGTTAATGCTCTCTCTTATAATGAGACCCACTTGTGAATACAGTTGAATAGTTTTAGAATAATCAATAATGAAACACATCTGAGATTTACACCAGTGTAGTAAAACGATAAGCAAATGTTGGAAGTACTCAGGTTCATGATTCGGTTTGAACCTTGCATTCAAGTGATAAGATATAATAATCATGAGTGTAGGCCTACTCATCTACTAAGGGAAGGAAAGAACAGCATATTTGTCATCTCGTCAGCTTCTGAAATTTTCCTCAATTGATCCTGACATCCAGATAGTACATTATAGTCTATTTTTAGGGAAACTTGTAATTCCCATTGCTTGGGATATAAACGACACAGTAGTAGTCTAGAAATAAAATCATATTGATTTAGTAATTTAATTTTGTTGCTAAATGTCTATCATTCCAGGGTTCATGATTTCTATAGTCAGATATTTCCATGGTTCCCAAGTGTAAGGAGCAAAGGGTAGGAAAGCTTCACTTCAGTGTTACTCAATGACTATGAATTTCAAATTTTTGGCTCTGGTCTAAAATGAATTAAATAAAATAATATCCATCAAATATTTGGGACTTGGTTTTCGTAAAGATAAAAAATCAAATCAATAACCATTATTAGTTTTTAAACGCCATTCTCTCTACAATCTACATGATGAAAATGGTACCAAATGATTGATATACTTTCTTGTTTTTTTAAGGCGACATCCTTAAGTAATGATAATGTGACAGTTCAAATCAATCAAGCGGCTCATGAGGATCTCATTATCAACACACCAACAAGTAATGATGAAGGTAAGTTGCAGTTTTTAGTATTACATACCAGTAGTTGTGGCTTTGAGGTTTAAGCCGGACACTTCGCTCCATGTGATCATTAGATGACGTTACACTGTCTGCTGATAGTTCGTAGCAGTCTCAACGAATCGACATTAAAAACATTCGCTTTGCGTTCTTTATGCAAGTGCGCCGGCCGTCAACGTCGTGTGTAGTTCATGCCCAGCTTAACATGCTTGCCCTCCAATCACATATCCCGAGTAAAATTTCCCAACAATTCAACAACTGAATTTTCGTCTCTACCTGATAGTTGATGCCAAGCATTCTCCAGCAATGGTTGCCAAGCTTATAATTTCCCCAGCAGGCTTTGCCAAGCTATAACCAGCAGTTTCTGCAACTCTTTCCCCAACAGGCAAAGCCAAGTTTTAACCAGTCGCTGCAATGCTTTCCTCAGTAGTCAATGCCATGCTTTCCGTTGCAGGCGATGCCAAGCTTTTCCTGACCATTGCCAGCTAATTTATGAAGTTGATTAATACTAAAAAATTATAAATAATTATATATAATTGTTAGTCATATATGACAGACTTATAAGTAGAAATACTTTATAGACATCCATCAATTTCTGATTCATTATTTCAACTGTCTGTTTTCTCATCTTCAGAAATTAGACCTATATAAAATATTTTTGAGAAAAATATGTTCAAGTTTCTTTTAATGTTCACTCAATGTCATTGTGTTTTTGTTTTTTTATAATTAAGACAAATACTTGAAACAAAATTATGAATAGTATATTTAAAAAAGACTTTTATTTGCCAATTTTAGTTTACATAATAGTTTGATTGGGAGTGGATGAATGCCAAGACAGCATGTAGACAAGTACGTCTGTCCTGAAAATATTCAGTAACAAAAAAAGTCAAATAGTTTACTATATAATTCTTCAAAAGGATTTCTTCTAGTAGTACAGTATAAACAAGTAGGTAAATGACAGAACATTGCTCAAATTTATTTGTTATTGTATATTTTTTTAATAATTATAATGTCAGTGCTACACAGCATAATGATTAAAATTTATTAAAGTAATGTAGGCAATTGGGGTATGCAAATACTCTCCAAAATGTAAGCCTCAAGAGAAATCCACCTGAGTACACATTGTACATTCCACAAGTTATAGAAAAGTTATGGTAAATTCCCCCCTCATGAGAGTTCAGCTCAGTAAACACTGCTTGTAATTTACTATTCTGAATTCAATCTATGAAATCATTGGTAGTAAATTCTGCATCGTTGAATGTGATATTAGCTGCTGGGTAGAATTATACTCAATGAATAAATCAATTTGAGAAAGGGCTAGGAGAATGTATAAAGTAAGTATATGTTGTAGAACATGATGACAAATTAGATGAAAATGGGCATTAAATCAATCATTTATTGTGACCCAGACTCACTTTATTTGATCCCATAAAGCAGAAGTTGTCGCTCACTATATCAATCAATAGTAAACCATGCATATCCCACAGTTCAAAGCTTCATGTTCTCCAGTATCCTCTTAGTTTAAGTATCTAATATTTAATTATATTATATAATGTTGTAATATTTTTATTAATGGTTTTATGTTATTTTGCCCAAATATGTAACAATTCGCAGATAACGATATAATGCATAGTGATATAATAAAATCAGTTGTGAATTTTCTATTTGTATTTCCTTCTTTCCTTCATATCTTTACTATTCTTCCATTAATGCTTTCCATGGCCATTCTATTCTACACTTTCATTTACCTGTGTCATTTCATTTTGCTGTTCTCAAATGTTATGTTGATATGGGCATCACCATATTTTATCATTTTCTTGCCAAGCAGTTGCTATTATGATATTGACAATTTTGCAGTTATAATAGGCTGACATACATAACAGAGAGTTCACAACATTTATGGTTCTGTAATATTTTGGGTTGTTATAAGATAAAAATTAGGTAAACTGTTGGGAGAGGTGGTCATCAAAACCCAAAGTTAGTTGGTAGCTTGCAGAGAGGATCAGCAATTGTACTACATTTATTTTTGTCTCTTTATGTAAAATACAATATTTTTAAAAAAATACACAAGACAAGTAATAATGTTTTAAGGAGGTAGACTTGATTGCCAATAGCAAAATTAATCACTTTCTCTGGCTCACCAAGCAACCAATGCTTTCTCCCTTCCTTCTTCATTTGTTCATCTGTTTGTTCTCTTTCTATCTTGCACACTTCATCTTGGCAAGTAAAAATAAAAGGCTCTTTGGGATGAATTGTGTATTAAGATAATATTTCATTTAAATGTAATTTTGAAAAACAAATTTAAATCGGATTAACATGATTCAGAATAAATGTGTCTTTGATTTAGAAAGTTTGTAATAGATTACTTTGAATTGTAAAAGAAAAGCTTTGGAATGGAAATACAGAATAAATAATTCGTTTGGGGAAGAACAAGCTACTGTATAATCACAATGGAAATAAGTTGAATATCAGTTAGTTATTAGTTAATAAGTAGGTTAGCAAGAGTGGCTCCGAGTCCCGTCTAAAACTCTACTGTGGGATTGGAACAGAAGTACAGTACATATAGCGATCACATTAGCTAGCAATCAACAGCCAATTAGCCAACAAGCAGCAGTCAAACATTTTAAATTTCAGACACAGCTGGTCAAGATACTTGCATTTTTTGATTTTTTTTTTTGGTTCAAATCTGATCAAAAGCCAGGATTTCAGAACTAAGCAGACCACTCAACAGACTACATAATGAAACTTTAACTATGTTCACATGAGATAGACTACTCTACCTTGTAGGACCGCTCCTGTTCGCATTCAAATTTAAGATACACATAATACGGTTTTGCGCATTAGGGTTTTTTGCTCAGTCAAACCGTGAATACATCCAGTTTAGCAATGCATATGGTAGTTATACACGCTCATGTTTCACCGAGTCCCTTTTTCATTGTAGACTCAGTGAAAACTGTTATATTTACTGGGATGCATTCGCATGGTAAATAACTGCACAGTTTAAGTAATTTGACTGAAAAAATAAATGCAGGCAGCCTGAATTTTTTTCAAACTGACTGGGCATTTACTGGGGCAAAAGTAGGTTGCTACTGAACATGTTCCCCAAATATAGATATGAAATAAATAAGATCAAATATGACTAAGGATGAGAATCCATAAGGAATATGATGCATGTCCCCTGAGGAAGAACAGCAATTTATGAAAGTGCATTTTATAGACATGGACATTTGTAAATTATTGGTTGTGAATAAGCCCCTTCTGGCATTCTTCCCAAAATACGATTGTTGATTATTAGTTCATATTAAATGAAATTATAAAACTATCCATGCAAGAATAAAATAGGGGAGCTTGAAATTGGTAGATAGGCAATTAGTTAATATAAATACAATTCAAGAAATAGCAATATCACTATGATTTCATCCAAAGCTGGAATCGGTGTGAAATAAAGATATTCACGTCGTGTAAAAGGAAACAAATGAAATTTTGGTAGAATTGGAGACAGGGGCAGTGCGTCATAAGATATCAGAAAGAATAAAGTGATGTGAGTAGCATGAAAGGTATCAAAAGCAGTAGCATGAGTAGCGTAAAAGGTATCAAAAAACATACATTAGCACGCTGAGGACATAACAGTGAAAAAGTATCAAAAGAAATTACACTGAGTAGCATTCAGGATGTGTGTCATTGTAAAAGGATATCAACCAAAAATTATGTAGCATAAGCAAAAAAAGTCAGTGCAAAAGGTACTTTAAATATAGCCCATTTTTGCTTAATTGATTTAATTAGACTAATTGATGCCCAAGGAGCAAGAAAGTGCAAAGAACTCAATCATTAACTTGATCATTATTTCTCTCTGGTTCCAATTATTAATTATTTTATTGGGGTAAACTGGCGTCATGTTGGAAATGCCTGATTTTCAACGAAAGACACGGTCGACTTTACGACAGCATCTTCCTCAATAAATCCATCTATTTTTATTTGTGATATTGTTTAGACTTGAATCTGTCCTGTTGATTTAAATGAGAGTTGATGTACGTCAATTATTCACACTGACATCTGTTCAAAATTTTACTTTACACAGCAGCTTTCTAAATTTTACTTTGTTAATATATTTGTACATTAATTGAACCCTCGTTATCAATGCATACTTACAGTTGGCTTAGAGGCATCTCAGTTGTTGAATAGTTGGTATTAGGTGTGGGAGTACAGTAGATTAAAAGATAATTGGATGTATAACTGACTGATAATCGGATTAAAATACCAGTACTGATCAACAATTTGTATTTTTATTAAAATTAGTGCTTTAATCAGGTGTTTTAATAATGATCTAAATTGAAGCAGATCATCTAGTTCTACATCTTCATTTACTCTCACTAACATTCTGCAACAAATACTAGTAATGTAATATGAGACGTAGGCCAAGTTCAAATGTCTGAGAAGTGTCATTTTATTAAATCTACAAACTGCTAATTATACAGATTTCTCAGTCTGCTGAACTGAGGTAGCCGCTATGTGTGCACTTAACCATAAAGAAAATAGAACTGTTCTATTTTCTCTATGACTTAACCATGAAGATCCTTTCAGGCCGGTGGCCTTGGTTCAATCCCAGTTGGAGGGCTGAAATCAAGTTTAAGCACAGAGGTCCCTTATATGAGTTTAAGCCATTGGTTCTGTGTGCATTAGGGCCCATGTGGGCAAGGGATTGTCTGATGGTGTACTGCCCTATTCTCTACCTCATGGACCATGCTGTGTGTTATTCTTGGTGTGTTTTGCACCAAAAAGAAGTCCAAATATAATCAAATAATGTAGTGGGATTTAAAGAACATGAAATACCAAAATTGTTATATGCTTAGCAATAAGTACAGATAAAAAAGAGTTAATCACTAGACCTAGAATTTCTATTTATCTGAACTTGTACTGGAACTAACCGATAAATGAAGACTAAATGCATGGAACCAGCCTCATTGCATATTTGTGGCACTAAATAAAAATGACCTGTGTCTGATCAAAAGCCGCCTTACTTACGAATGACCAAGGTGACCTTTTAAATAATAAATGCTAGAATACGGTCAGCTTCCTTAGAACGCCATTTTCCAATGTAAATTGGTATTTGGTGTACTTAATTTTTAATGCTGGTCGTTTGAAAAGGGAGTCAAAGATCGTTTGCGCATGGTCAGTGACTTGTCCATTTTGCCACCATTTTTATTCTGCCCTCTAACATGACTGTGAACAGACACTGATTAGCAATGAATCCACAAACTCTTAAAGTAAGTCAAACATCATTAGTTAGTACCAATTCAACTAAGTCTCAGTACTCACTTTATATATAATAACACTTTTAGCCTACATATAGGCCTAATATAGTACGTTGACATAAATGTGCTGTACATTTAGACAAAATAGGCAAGTGCATGAATAGAAAACATTATATAACAGTAGATAAGTAGGTCTCTGTATGTTTCTTGCCCTTTTTTCTTTGCCCCCTTTGATTATGGTTCCATGTTTGTTTTTTGGGCACAATTCAATTCATGTACTATGTGGTGGTTTTTTTGTTTTTTTTATTTCACTATGCTCCTATGTCATTGCTGACAAAAATAAAAGAACATTAAGGTATAACTTCCACCATATGTCTTTCTGTTTTAGCTCTTCATTCAGATGACATACAACAGGAGCCCTCGGTACTGGTACACGATCACCCCAACACAAACGTTCACATGCAGCAAGGGACAGCAGGTCTTGTCCATGATCACTCAGATAATGCTGATGATATAGTCAATGGTCAAGTTCAGCTCATAGGCACCGATGCTGTCCTTTCGCAGGAGGTAAGATGACATCTTAGCGTGCTTTTCACAAAACATCATCAGCTTATTTTTTCATCGAGAGTATTCTTTTATCTCTCACTCCTGAAATGATTAAAACTATCAATGAATTCATAGCTGATAAGATAAATATGATTAAAGTTTGAAGTTAGTAAATGAATACCTTTTTCCCCCTGGAATCTTTGGTGAGTCGATGGCTCAGAAATGTTTGAAAGATTAACTTCCAACTTCCTTGCGGATTCTCATGAGAACGACATAATCTTGTGCCAAGAATTCTATGTCTATGAATAACATTTAAGATTTCTTTAATGTGATAGTAGTTTAATATATGCTGTCTGTTTCAAATAACCCTGGTCAGATAATCTTATTCATATTTCTTTTTCTTAGTTTTCAATGGTACAAACAGGGCAAAGGCAACTTGTTTGCAATACAGACACAATTACAAAACTCCAATAAAATACATTAGTAACTTGACATACACTTTTCTCTCTAATTTAAGACCATTCCCATTAAAGACCACCTTCAATTAGAGACCACCTTTCTGTTGACCTGGATGAACACCTATCATTTATATTTATAATGACTAGCATATACCTGTGCTCCACACGGTGTTGAATGAGTGGGGAAAGGTGGCGATATATATTGTTGAATGTAATGGGAAGTCTTAGAGGAGGCAATCGTCATGGATGTTATGGTTAGCATGTTACTATTTTTCTAAAGGACATCTTTGTAGATGAGTGTCTTTGCTGGATAGTCCTTGTGAGGAATTATTGTCCAGTTTGATGAAGGGCGTATCCAGAATTTTTGTAACAGGAGGGGGCCCACAACAGTTTTAGAATGGATATGTGAGTAGCACTTTACATAATATGCACTGAAATTTCAAAAATTTAGTGGAAAAACCGGAAGGCACGTGCCAAATACGGGAGGGCTCTAGGCCTGGGGTAGTCTTCCTTGGGCCTAGCCGAAAATTATTTTTAAATATCATGCCTATTTGTGCCCAGGCGTACATTTATGTTTACCTGATCGTTTCTAAAACATGCCATTTATTGCTGATGTGTTTGAGGCATACAAGACTACAGTAATATATTTGGTATACAATGGATACTCCTCCATGTTCGTGTCGTTAGAAGCAGATACACGAAAACATGCTGGTCATATATTTTGTTGACGTGAGGCATGCGCAGTGACGTAATGAAGCTGTTTCTTTTACAGCCAGCCCTAAGCGACTCGGGAAACATGGTAAAAAAGGTACTGATTTTCGATGGTTTTTGGCTCTTTTTTTGCGCTGTTATCCAATATCCAGCCTTGAAAAGTAGCAGAATGTGGTCGTGACATATAGAAACCCCAGTGTATGGATGTGGATTCTTGCCAGCCGTTTCAGAGAAGATAGGTGAACTTACACCAGGGCGATTAGTAGAATTAATATATAGATTATTTTTCTAATTAAAGATCAAAGCTGTTAAAGACTATGAAAAGCTTGGTCCTTCAAGTGGTCTTTAGTTGGAGGGAGACCTGTAGATTATGTCAAGCAATCATAACATATGATTATAGGGACTTTATTGCATAAATTACCGAGCAGTAAATTAGCTGCAAAAAATATTACAGTTATTAAATTATGTGTCAATCAATTGTAACATTTTTTATGGTGATTTGATTCCATAAAATGTTGTAAGTTTCAAACAGTAAGGTTTTTAATTTCCTCTTGAATATGTCAACTGATTGGGATATCCTGATGTGTTGACGTGTATGCGGAACACGAGTTGCAACATATGACCAATCTTCCTTTATTCTGAAGGATTTATTTCAGTTGAACTCTCTTTCTCGGGCATTGTGATGTAAAATGCTTCTGTGAACGTCTATATGAATAATTTCAGAGATTTGTGTTTCTGAGATGTCAATTCGTGAGAACCTGTAAATGATTGATGGATTGGTGAAATCAAGCATCAGATTTAAATTAATTTCGAATGACTCAAATTATACCACTGCCATGCACAGTCTGGGCTTTAACCCTAGCCTGGTTATTTTTTATGCATAGTAGTCATTGGTTATTTATTATACCATAATTTGAGATGGTGATTCTTAAAGAAAAGCTAACTACAAGAGGCCCTAATATATTTTTAATAAATTGAGGGCCCCTTGGGTGCCTGCTACAGTACCCAGCCTTTATCCAACCTAGCCGTAATCCTAACCTGGCTATTTCTAAGGCAGGAGACATGCCCCCATTATAGCATAGATTGAGGGCCTCCAGAGGCTGCCTAATATCATAACATAATGTTGTAACCCTAACCATGCTTTTTCTAAGGCAGGAGACATGCCCCCTTTATTGCAAATATTGAGGGCCTCCTGTGGCTGCTGCTATCTGGCTGTAACACTAAACCTGGCTATTTCCAAGGCAGGAGACATGTTTCTTTTATAGCATGGATTCAGGGCTCCTGAGGCTGCCTAATACCTACTGTAGCCACAACCCTAGCCTTGCTATTTCCAAGGCAGGAGACATGCTCCCTTTATAGCAGGGATTGTGGCCTCCCGAGGCTGTCTGCTACCATACGATTGACTCACTGAGGATGTAATGTATCAATTCATGTCATAAGGAAATTCCTTTGATTTTTTTGAATTCTTCCCTAATTATACTTCCATATTTGGATTGCATATGTAGAAGACAGACAGACATACTAACTTTATTTCTGTCCTAAGGTCTGGATGTAATATTGGTAAAATGGGACTTAGTTATAGTGTCCAAATGATGAGCACTCCACTCCCAGCTTGGTTATTCAGCATCAGTGGTACCAAATGATCAACACTCCCCAAGTATACAGTCAGCCATGTATATTAGGTACACACTGAGGCTATGGTCATCAGACGATACGATTCAATGGAGAAACACAAACACAAAAAGTTGCGCATTGCGAATCGCTTTTATCAGTGATCTGCTCAAACTGCTCTGATAATCAGATGATACGTGTGCTGATTGTAAGGCTGCAGCCTTACAGTCAGCACACGTATCATTACGAAAAAGTTTGATTACATATTAGTAGTGTAGATTAGTGGAGTGCCGGTAAGCACTAAGGATAAGCACAGCCACTAATCCTTACAGCCTTATTGCTTCTAGCTATTCTTCATTTTATCCTTCTACAGTAACTTCTCTAAATTTTCCAATTTCATTATTGGTTAATTACAAGAGGAAATGGTCACATTTATGTCAAAGAGGAAACTTTGATTCTGATAATCCTTTTACCCAAGGCTGTATGATGCATAGGGGGACACTGCTCAGTGTAACAAAGCCTGAAATATTGAAGTTGTCATTTCTAAACATAATAATAAACACTAACTGATATCATGTATGCAGTGACTTAATTACAACCGAGATTTGAATCATAAGCCATTAAAAAAACATCTGAAAACAAATTTCATTTTGTCAATATGAGAGAAAATATGAATAGCAGTAATCTTTTTTTTTTTTTTTTGCCCCGACTTAAGCCCAACCTGTTGCCTCTACTGCCTCTTGTAGATGCATAGCATTGAATAAGGTCATTACTGAGATACAGATTGCAAGACTTAACAGGCATAGTTCAATTATAAAGGATTTGCCACAATTCAATTACTTGCGTTAATGAAGGATTTTTGCAAAATTATGCAGTGACGGTTAATTGAAGAAAAACCAACCATGCAGTTATCATGGTTCGAAGGGCCAGGACATCTGGATCAAACCTTGATGATAAAATTCCAGCGGAGTGAGATTAGTTAAAGGTCTCCCTGTCAATAGAAAAACTGGTTTTAAAACCCTGAGTCACCAAGAGCAAATAAGGACCTTGTAAAAATAATATTAAGCAATGATGATGATGATGATGATGATAATGATGCATACCACGTTCAGTCCCTTCCTTCCTTTACAATTCCTATTAAAGAAAATTGTCAGTGTTCCCACAAAACCTGAAAGTCAAGTTTTTGAGAAAATTAGTTGTCATGTCTGAAACTATCAAATTTAATATTTTGACAGTAGCATCTTGATTATCTCGTCTGACAAAAACCATATTAGAAAACTATTACCAAGCAACAATTTGTTAAATCTTATACTACATGTATATCACTATGAATGGTTGAATAAGCCCCTCTCTCAAATATGCACTGTTCTTAAATAGGCGCTGCACCAAAAATGTACTTTTTGCTAAGCACTGCTCTTGAATGTGTGGGACAGTGCTTATTAGACATATAGAATAGAATAGAATAGAACATTTATATAGCGCCGGTATTTGCCAAAAATACATTGAATAAAGCTTGGCAATAACTTAGCAACTTTAAATATATCTTCCTATTTCTACCCATTTTACCCAGTCTAAACTATTTGGTACCTTTAGTGGGGGTATCCCAACTTGTTCCTAATATTACCCTGACAGCTCCACTTTTGAGTTTTTGCATTTTATATTTTAACTCATCAGACAAATTATCCAAGTCAACAGTTATTCAATAGGGAAGAACAATTGCTGAACATTATGGTTTTTGCATTTTTTATAACAGATGGTGGTTAGGGAGTGGGAAGTTGTACCCCACCTTTTTTCTATCCTGTTTTAGAGCCCTGAGGTCAATGGCATATCATTCAAGAATTGATCGTGAGAAAGGGTGGGTAGATTAACCCACCCCTTTGTTTCTAGTTTTAGAGCCTTTGGTCAATGGTATCTCAATCCACCCCTTTCTTCTTTCCTGTTTTAAAGCCCTGTGGTCAATGGCATTACAGTCAGGGATAGACTGTGGGAAGGGGGTGGGAAGTTAAACCCTCGCCTTCTTTCCTGTTTTATAGCTCTGCGGTCAGAATTGTCCAATTTACTAATTTACTCGTGGATTAAACTGCCAATGACTGAGGCTAATTGTGGAGCCAGCAGATTCTGTAGACATTTTAAAGCTAGTTTCCCTTGACCTAGTATAGTTTTGTCTGTCATACAATTATATACCTTTTCTTCTCTTGAACTGCCCAGTTTATTCAACCATCAGCCATGCTATTAATTTTTTTTTTTTTTTTTTGTTTATTCATGCTTCGTAAACTTATAAGTATATCTAACATGCGTAGACAAATATTTGGTGAGCTTTCAATGTTTTACCAAAATTTTATTCCGAAATTATTAGGTTATGACAAATAAGTTGGAAAAAACTATGAAAACTGGCCAGCTCTGGACTTGGAGGCGCACAGCCATAATGACTGGTTAGAGTAGCTGCTTAGTAAAGAAGGGTGTCATATACTAACGTGACATAGCATTGTGTAGAAGTCTATACAACAAAGGTTGATTTATTTCTAGAAACATATCATAATGTAGTACAAATACAGGATGCTGCTTCCCTAGGACTGTCAGATGCATTCAGAATATCAGGTAGATCTACAAGCAAATCATAGAAATTCCTTAAACTTCCTGGCAACCGATTTACACAGTAAATTTTTATTATGGAGAAACCTGGAACCAGATATAATATTCCATCTCCTTCCATTAAAATATTTTAAACATTTCCCAACAGCTTGCTCATTGCTCGTTAAACGTATGCCAATCAGTGCTCAATTATCCATGAATTTAACAACTTGAATAATTACCACCTCCCCATGGAGGCATCCTTTGAAACAGCAGGACCATAGCCAGCATTGATAACATATTCATGATAACATCATATGACATCCTAAGTCATGTTACATTATTCATCCTTCAGTAAAACTTCCGTTCTGGTTGAATATAGCATATCTAGGGAGTCGTGAAAGTGCAACCCCTTCCAGAAAGCAGTTTCATTGCGTTTAGTAGATATTTTCGAACATTTATTAAATGTAATTCATACCAACACTTCCGATTTTTTTAGTTTGTTTTTTCCCCCTCAGCAGGCTCTATGTTGATATAATATTAGACATATTTTCTGGAAGAGTAAATGTTTGTGTACCTCATAAATGTTATTAACCGCTTTGTCTGCACCTTGTCCTTCAACTTGGCTTGATAAAACCAATGCATAAACTACCTGTACGCATGAAGCCACACTAGCCCTCAGGGCTACTTAGTCCAGCTGCCCCTTAGGCCTCAGATCCCAGCCGCCTCATGGGGGCCACTGAGCTAATACCAAAATTGATGTTTGATAGTCTTCATTACATATAATTGTGGGAAAGTTGATGAAGGTCATTGACCTACAGCCTGAGCTTCTAGAGAATAATATTAACAGAGTATTATTACTATATCAAATGTTAATTACATATTTTACTTATATTGTTTTTATGTTTGTTGATATGGTCTATGTTTTTATTTCATATTTGTTACTAATTAAATTTAAGAATTAATTTAATTTTCAGGCTTCATAGTAAAATTGATACATTATATACCAATTTAATGATAAATAACACCTGTGGAATTAAACACATAATTGCACGGAAGGTTACAGTGTGATTCAAGATCGTATTTTGTGATGTACTTATATGAGTTGAAGACCTGTCTGACAGACTGACCTAAGGGCAGTCATTTGTGTTTCATTAGTTGCTTAGCAGGGATCTGTTAGTTCTTTTCACTTTAATGTTGTTCCTTTTGTAACTGAATCAAAATACGTGCCTACGGTACTTATTGGCCATCACAGGTCTTATGTATCAAATGCTTTTTGTAATTTTGTGGGTGAAGAACACGCTTACCTTCCAATATTAACATACTGGGTTGAAATCAACAAAACTAGGATTTTCTCATGACTTAAAAACTTTACTGCCGAATACACTCACACATATAGAACCAAAAAAAGCGATTTAAAAAAGCGATTTTCCTACTGAGATTCATCGTACACATATTCTCACACACGCAAACATTCTTGCCCAGAAAAGTAAGCTGCCTTTTGCACCATACCATATATTTCTATCCTTTAATTTGTAATTATAATTTGTGTTGGATAGAAACAAAATGTAAAAAGTGTACCTGAGTATAGCTGTGATTCGAATTCTATAACAATGTAAAATGCACACTAATTATCAATAATTTTATTATTGTTATAATTATCACACATATTTCAAGCTAGTGAGCTTGAGGTGCAGTGTCTAATATAAAAAAATAACAGAAAAGAAAAATAATTGTGGAAAACTAAAACTAATATCCAAATGGTCTCTCCCTCAGCTGCTGGTGTAGCATTTATTTTTTACACAGGTAATGCAGGCACAAGATAGTATACAGATAATGCAGGCATTATAGTATACTGTATTAAGCATTGGTAATGTTCCCTGAATACTGTGAAAGGAAAAAGGTAGTGTCACATGATAAGCACTCTAGCCTTAGTATGCGCATAATACAAAACCGCAGATGCTTCAGTTTTTTCCCACCCACGTTTTAATATTTTTGCCTCGAGGATTGGAAATTTATAATTTGTTCACTCAAATAGAAAGTTAGTTTCAAATCTCCATTTTATTGGGCACTTAAATATGATACATGACAAAAATTTATAACAAGTAAAAAAATCTTAATCTCAATTGCCTTGGGGATGTAGAGAATGCAGGAAAGCTTTGTACAGGTTCATATCGGTAGTATTAAATTTTCCAACATAAACAATCTTTTTAGAAAAAACTCCGCCTTAAGAAAATAATGTGGCTGTCTGTTTGCGTCAGTTGGTGCAGACTTTGCCCTAGGGTTGCACATCTCCGTTTTGAAATTGTAATAATTTATTGGAAATTGTCGGCTTCTGGCTCCTTGGTGTACCGCATGAAATTCATCAGGAACTTCCTGGCTTTAATTAGGGAAGTTGGTGGCAAGGCACGTCTCTTTGGCCACTGCCCTAAGGATGATTGCTGGCCTGCTGGTAACAAGTTGATTCCGATAACTTTAGTGTTGTATCCCATGCTCTGTGCATATTATATTTGCCTATCTTATTTGAATTTCAATCTTATACTGTCAAATCAAATTAATAGGCTTAATTTGTTAATGGTGTTTAATTGTTTTAGTAAAGTAAATTTTTAGTAACTTGGAATTGAAACCATGAGTGGGCTTAATTATCAAATTAAGATTCTACCAAGTGAGAGCCGTGATTTCTTAATTTATTTTAAATGGTTTTCTTTCATTTTAGTATTTCATCTAAGCATTATTGTCAATTTTGAATTCTGATGGGTAATTTAATTCAAATTGCAATTTTATATGAACCAAAACTCTTAATCTTCAATTTCTAGTTCACATTAAAAGAGGTCAATTTATTGTATCCTAATGAAAATAATTTTGAATGAACTTTTTTATTAGGTGGGCTTTTGAAACCTGTTTTGTTAATAATATTTGTTTTGGGTGAGCTATAAATCCAGTTTAAATAAAACCATAAACTCTTATGCTTTTAACAAAAATCACATGTTTAAGTGGCAGATATGTGTTCACATCAAAGCACTTTTCATAGCCTACATCCTCACATGGCCATTGACTCGAAAACATACTGAACTGAGCCTCCTGTGATTGGCTGATGCAATTTGTAAACCCATGCGTGCATCCTTCTATTTCATCCTCATTGGTGACTACATAATTTTGCCAACAGGGGAAGCCAACAAGTATGTCGGGGGTAAAACCTTGGGGCCTCTAATCAGGGTCCCAAAGTAAAACTCTTGAGGTGTATCCACAAAGTGATATTTTAAGATTTTTAAAGGTGGTTTAATGAAAATATATATTCATATACAATGGACCTTTGTAAAGTGTCTACTAATCAAAAAAGTAGTAATTGGTAGTGGCACTTCCATAAACACAAGTTTACAGCTATACGTTATGGCCATCGTTTTATTGGATTTTGCAACAATAACCAAGCGACTGTACTTAGTGGAGTGGACCATTGTTGTTTCATTTGTATGGCCCAAAATCAAATTCTGGGTACCTTTTAGGCTTTCGTTTTTATGACTGTTTGTTTAACTTTAACAATGTATCTATTCTGTTTGGATTTGATGAAAGGGAGATGTAAAGTCTGGTAGATAAAGGTGAGACTGTACCTTAGTTTATCAGGGTTTACTCTGTCATAGATAATTAAAAGATCTGTCATAGAATGAATGGAAATTATATTTCCTATCAATTAGCGTTGAGGGAGGAAGTATAGATTCGTACAATAGATTGAGCATTTTAGGGTGATAAGCTTTGCCTTGATTGAAGAGGTGCAGTATTGGATCCAGGAGTTGTATTCAATTTTTCAATTTCAAACTATCACTATCCCAGTGATACTCATTATATTAATATCCCTAAAAATACACTCTTCAAGCTTCAAGTAAATTTAATGATTTGAAAACTTCATATTTTGATGCACAACCTTCTACCATATTTATCATTTGGGTCACATAAAAAGTCTTATATAAAATATGATTATCACTAGTACAAATTAAATGTAAGTAGAAATATCTAAAAATGGAAAAAATATATATTTAAAAGGATGAATATTTATATTCAATGTCACAATTATAATTTTAGTAAAGATTAATTGTTAATGCCTACTTATTTCCCTTACTTGTCTATGGTATTTGTAATGATCTCAATTCTGATTGGTTACCTTATCTATACATGATTCACTAATAATTGGAATGCATTGGGCTCCCTTATTTTCTCCCAAGAATACATTTTAATTTGCCTCTTTGATCTTTTCTAAATTTCCTCATTAAATTTCAAGAACAATTTACCGCTATTTATAGCAGTATTTCTTTCTCCCAAGACTTTGCGTGATTTTTTATAAACACTTACAATGATCCAGAAACTGTAGCAGTTGAAGGTGATATTTTGTTTTGTGGTTTGTTGTGGTTTTTCATTTTCCTTTGTAAATTGTGTCCTGCACTTAGTGCACTTGTTAACATGAATAAATGTCATTAAGAGTGTCTGGACTATTTATACCACATGGTCTGAACTAGTAGGATATGATTTATTTGTGAAATTTTAGATATCTCATTTTAGATTTAACAATGTAAATTTGTATTTTCTACACACATGGATTATTTGAATGGAATTTTTTTAAATTTCTGTTTTAGATAGCAATGTAAATTTTAAAAACTTTCAAAGGTTACTCCACATTTTTGTTGATTTTCAGATTGGAATTTAGTGCATATAAATAATTGATGAAAACATTTTGGATTTCTTATTTCAGATAGCAATGTAAATTTTTATAACTTTCCAAAGTTTACTCCACCTTTTTGTTGATTTTCCACAAAAAAATAGATAAAATTATTCTTTTTACTGATGCTGATGCATGACTAATCAAGTATTTGTTGCAGAAAATTTACATATTCGTAAATTTCAGTGTCCCTCCTTCATTACTGTACTTTTTCTCAGACAAACTTTTCCGGGCCAAAACTTAAGTCTCCTGCTAAAATTAGTTGGAAGTAAATTATGTTAACGGACAGCCTTTTCCATGGCAAATGTCTTCAGTTAAAATTTGTTAAATTGGAAGTAAATTATATTAACAAATAATAACTTAATTTCTAGGCCACACTGCTTTGTGACTGAACATCTGTTCCCAAGTAGTTTGGCAGTAAAGCGGCTCACTTCCAAGTCCCAAGGGCTTTTATGTGCAATCCCCCACAATTGTCAGGTTTATTACCCAAGATTAAAACACTTTAATCCCAAGCTTCATAATGAAACTTGGTATTTGAACATAATTTCCATTCTTTAATTAGCCAGATACTTCCTCTTCAGTGTGAACAACTATAAAGAAATATTACACACTGTGGATTACATAAAATACGATTAATAGGTATCCTATTTTGCAAATTTGTGTATGTAATACTTTTTACCTGACTTGTTGCAATTTGGTATCTCAAACCTAATGCTGGGGAGGGGTTGTAGAAGGAGTTCATGCATACTTCGGCCTCTATCCTTGACAAGGCTCCTTGTCATATCAAAGTTGTCTTGTATATGAGAATGGTATGATGAAATGATATGATTTGCTTGCTAACATGCTTTGAACTTCAAAAATGTTATGATGATTGATCATGTTAGGTACACGAGAGACCAGCAATAAAATGCATTATGAGTGTTATATAGAAAAAGGAATGATTTAATTTAACTGATCATATGTTATGTTTATTTTCATTATAGATGTCTGACCCGTCAAGTACCCTTGTAATTGTGAACTCAGGTGCATCTGACCTTTGCCCTTCATCAGGAGCGATGGATGAGACGCAATTAACAAGCCCTGTTTTCACTCTAGCAGGTATTGTCAACTATTGTTCACTTTTCTTAATAGAAAAGTTAATAGAAAATTTGTTTTATTTATAATGCATTGTTCTGTAACAATTTGAAGGAATAAGGTATGACCCTCAAATTAAAAGGTAAGTAAAAAGCGTAACCAATGAAGTATAGAAATGCTATATAACACCGGAAATTTATATCCTTTATGCTTAATATATAGCTAGTCTCTTATACACATCTAGGAAGTATAGATTCGTACAATAGATTGAGCATTTTAGGGTGATAAGCTTTGCCTTGATTGAAGAGGTGCAGTATTGGATCCAGGAGTTGTATTCAATTTTTCAATTTCAAACTATCACTATCCCAGTGATACTCATTATATTAATATCCCTAAAAATACACTCTTCAAGCTTCAAGTAAATTTAATGATTTGAAAACTTCATATTTTGATGCACAACCTTCTACCATATTTATCATTTGGGTCACATAAAAAGTCTTATATAAAATATGATTATCACTAGTACAAATTAAATGTAAGTAGAAATATCTAAAAATGGAAAAAATATATATTTAAAAGGATGAATATTTATATTCAATGTCACAATTATAATTTTAGTAAAGATTAA
>NW_022723669.1:290369-319394 GCF_011630105.1 Anneissia japonica
TTCAAAGAATGGCTTGGAATTTAGACATGTTGAAAATATGAAAATATTTCTTTTGATTAGCATTCACAAAATTGAAAAGTGTTTTTATGAACTGGGATGCCCTGGGTTTAACATGTTCGCTGCCAGCAACAAGTATATACTCGTCCCACAAGTTGTTGCTGAGGGCGCTAGAAATTACTGTACTTGTCAAAACCTAGATGCACCTAGACAATAACATACAAATAATGTATATGTGTTTGTTGTGTTATGTTGCAGGCAGTACAGAAGACTGCACATGTGGGAATGCCCTCTGAACATATACCAACCCATGATAAAGGTCTGTTACGCCCATTCCCCAAAATTGACCCAATTTTATATACCATAGTAACTATGGTATATACTGAGTAGTTACTGATACCGTGGTAGATACTGCCAGTAATAAGAGAAACCTGAACTCACAGAGCCTGAAAAGAGATGGCAATCTATACAAATCAGTATTATGTTTGCATACTCAATGAGCTTAGAAAACTATCGATGTATTGATCTTATCATTTTGATGATTGTATCCAGAATCATCTACTGAGTAATTTTGACAATTCAACAGGGTTTCGCATGAAGTGTTACTTTAATACAAAAAGTGACATTTATTATTAAATATTTTGAGTCGATAGATTGAATTGTATTTTAAAAATTACTTGTTCAAATCTATAACGCAAAAGTCAAGGTATTAGTATTTTTATTGTAGGTATTTATAATTAGATTCAAGTTAAACAGGTTGTAAATGACAAAGCTGTACTTTTCTCCTCAGAGCCTATTTTCTAAGTATGCATTCCCATCAATTCTAAATCCTAAAGATATTAATTATGATTGAATAAAATTTCATTAGCATCACCATGTGTTTGCCACAATTGGGCTACATATATCAAGAGGAAACAGTCATTAAGAAACTGTAGGTAGTGGTAGATTTTACTACAAAGGAATGGGAATTCCGAGTTAATCAATGCACAAGCAGCAGTTACCAAAGAACGTCCGTGAAATACAGTATGTATAAAAAACACAGTGAGCATGTGCGTGGAAAGGCTAGACAGCCAGTGAGCGTGTGCACTGAGTGAGTGACGTTGTTGAGCCATGTCGAGCATGTGCAGTTATCGAAAAGACGTCTCAGGAACCAAACAGTGTCCAGTCAAACTTTTTTATGCAACAATTAAGCATGCGTAACTCAAGCTAACGCGATCATGCATGGCAATGAAAATAATGAGAATTCCGGTCGAAAAGCCTTGGCTATCAAAGGCCTACAGTGCATCATATAATCGTCAAGGAGAATTGTTATTAAATTATCGCAAACAACAGTTTATTTGGCTCTATCGTTGTACGTACGTATGCATTGACAATCTAATAAAAAATAACCACAGAAACTTACACCACAACAATGTTTGTTTCCTTAGCACCATTTATCTTGGTATAACATCCCTTTTTTTTTTGTGGCTACTGTTAATGCTTGACCGCTTTTTGTAAGCATAGCTCCTTACTCATCATTTAAGCAAGCGATGTTCCGTATTAATGGGGCTGTGGTGTTATTAGTAGAAAAAATGAGTAATTGAGTGAGGAAGCAGAGATACAATATTTAATATGTGCAGGGATTGAATTCCAAAGTGTTGATGCTGCAACTGATCTAGTGCACTTGTCCTCTCTCAGAATGCAAAGAATAATTATTTATTTATTTATTTATTTATTCTTTCTTTATAGACTGCAGGCACTTCCAGTACTTGTGTACTGTTTTCCAATGGGATACAGTCACAAATAAGCCATCAAAATCGAAAGAAAACAACACACAAAACTAAGTCAAAAGATAATTCCTTGTAAAACTTAAAAATTAATAGAATTTTGCAATGAAACTAATGTCATTTCTTTGAAGTTAATTTTGTTTCGTTTGGAAATTCATTCCAACTTTTGGTGTGCAATATAAGAAAGTTCTTTTACCTTGGCAAATATTCCAAGGAATTGAATCATTACGAGTGTGCGTTTTGAATGTATATTGTGATTAAAAATAAATTTGGATGTTAGGTATGGAGGGGCATGCCCTTTTAAACATTTCAAAGTCATAAGAATTAATTTTTTATTCTATCTTACATTGAGTTTTCTCCAGTCAAGAGAATTTAAAATCAATAGAGGTCTTAATATTAGGTGATTTGGAATAGATCCAGAAGCATATTAGGGAACTTACGATTGCAAGGCATTAGGACATAGTTGGATTGGATTGGATTAAATTTATTCGGTGTGTACACCAAGGATAGCCCACAAAAATCTAGAAGACTTATTCCAGTGGGGTCCTGGTGGTTGTGATTGGGTAGTACACTGGTATACAATCCCTGTAAAGAGTTTACTACGTTCTTACATGCACAAGGGCCATAAACAAACACAGGACCAATGGCCTAAACGTCTCATCCGAAAGATGGTGCGCTATTGTAACTTGTATTTCAGCCTCCAGCGATGGGAATAGAACCGGGGACCTAGAGATCTCCACAGTTTAGTGCACACATAGACTTAACTAAAAGTCATCTGCGCATGTTTGCACAATTTGGCTAAATCTACGTACAGTATGCAGAGAATGTTTGACGACTGGTAGGACAGTCATGAGTGATTCCGTTCCAGCGTCGCGTTGTCGAACAAATCAAAAGAACCCTTGTGTGTGCTAGTTGATAAGCATGTGTAAGGATCTTGAACTAAATGCTTGAAATCAGTTGTGAGACAGTGAAGCTGCCATTGGACAGTTGGGGATGTGAGAGCAATGGTCCATGAATGTTGTAATTCATGCAACTTAGTTCTGAAGTCTGTAAATTTCAGATTTTGGAAGTGCATCAAAAAGAATTTTAAAATATATTCTGTATCAAAATACATTTGAGATAATCATGAATGACGGATGAAGTGGTGTGTGAAAGTAGAAATAATAAGTACTACAGTTTGTTATTTGGGTCATTTCATCCCATATTTTATTTTATTATCTACTATTGTGCAGCATTATGGTACTATATGAACAAGTTAGATATATGTATGCTACTGAACCAGTGGGAGTTTTTTCCTCAGTGGTTGAAGCTCAGGAGTTTGAAGTGGGGTTTCAAGTCTTCACTGTTAGTTTTGCTTATGTCCTTGCTACTGTCTACCTAAGTATATAATTGGTAACTTGTAGGGCGTTGTGACATTGAATGTATTACTGTAGTTATATGTGCTGAGTTTGGCTGTGCGACTAGGCTCTTCAGGGGACTGAGAAGGTGTATTTTTGTGCTGGTTGCCAATAACCATCGCTAAAAATGTTCTCTTGCCATAGATCATTGTTTGAATTGTACCATCTAAATATGACTTCATGTTCCCAGTAATTATTAAGGCAAAGCCTTCAAATAAATATGTTTTGTCGTAATTTGTATCTGTTCCATAAACATTATAACTCTGTACCCCTTTCTCCATCACCATTATTAAACTTGCAACCCATTGCAATCATATCTCTTGGCTTCATATCCTTTCCTAATATTTTTGTTTTTGTGCAATCATCGAATACCAAGTTGATCAACAAAGAATAAAATAATGATATTAAGTAAAGCTGTAGCCTGTTAATTATGATGCCCACATTTAAATTCTGTGGTCAAATCCACAGACACCATGCACATTTTTCAATGCTAAAAATAACTTCACTCTCACCAAGCCATAAACTTAGTTTATAGATCACCTTGTGCCATCCTGTAATTCGGAAGTGTACTTCTTGTAGGATGTGAAAGGAAAACATCGATAGCATGTTATAAGTAGTGAGAGATATGATACATACTTCATGAAACTTTGAACTTAAGTAAAAACTTATATCACATTAAACATATTTCAACATTAATATCCTTTGGGCATTTTCCAGTTCACAGGGAGTATTGCCATATGGGATCATTTAATCTCAATTTAAGTCATAAGTTCATCAATATATTTTTATTAGCACTCTCATGCTTGACCGATTTATGTTCTAAAATTTACCTACAAACAATTTTTGTCTGTTTCAAATAAGAAACCATTACAAACAGTGTGTCTGCTTATGTGCAGGGGTGGAACCAGGATTTGCCTGACAGGGGAGGGGCCCTGATGTCCCCGAGGGAAAAAGTGGGCTTGGTCAGCGTCGCTCAAAACCTCTAGAAAGTGTTCCAGGGGGCCCAAAAATATGACAATTTAGGGGTTTCAAAGGCTTATTTAATTGATTTTAGTCTACCAAAATGTTGAAAATACATTTTTCTTCTCCTCGTCGAATTGTAGTTTTCTCCCCGACGGGTGAGGGGCCGGCTCTCTCTGACGGTGGCCATGGCCCCCGGACCCCGGCTAATTTGTATTGTTAGTTTGGCAAGGTTATTAGGGAACTATTAACAATCGGGAATCCTTTATAAATGCAAATTAATAAAGTTCAATAAAGTCATCGATTTTAGACATACACCTAGGCCTACAGGTTACTAGTCACTGAAGCTGTAGCTAATCCCCCTTGAATCTGCCACTGCTCATCTACTAAAATATCTTCCATAATGAAATATCTTTAATGAGCAGAGTTAGTTTAGTTCTGAGAAAAAATCCGTTGTAACAGGATTGCAAAGCAATCATCTTAACCACTAAATAATTGCGCCACTCCACTAATAACACAATAGTTTTTTTAGCATACATCCACCCATTTAACATGAAATTAGTTTGAGGTTGACGAACTTACACCTGGTGACAATCAGTAATATAGAGTTAAAATGTCATATAAGTTTAGCCTAGGCCTCATATCAGCTGTAGATGAGTCAAGCTTAGGGAATGAAGTAGCCCAACTAGGCCTTAATGAATTCAAGTTAGTTCATACTTAATTATGTTTTCAGAATTGATACAGTATCTGAGGTGCATGTGACTTGTAGAAAGCACAGAAGTAGGGGCCCGCTTACATGCAGATGGGACAATTTGCATATTCAGGTGTCCCAAGTAGGAAGAAGTCATTTACACGTCTATTTAAAAAAGCTTTCTTAGCACATCTAATTTTGTTTTGCTACTTATGATGATACCAATCAACACTGACTTCTGTAAGGCAAATGATAATAAAGGGGGTGATACAGTAATAAAAACATGCACATTTGATGAATTTGTGGGAGATGGATTATTTCCTGGGACATTCTTGTCCGGTTGGCGGGAGTGCAGGAGGCCGTCCTGATTTCCGGGAGACTCCCACAATTTGCAGGAGACTTGGGACCCCCCTGCATATCTAAATTACTCAATACCATATTATTAATAGTGAGTTGACTTATACCCAGTGTGGGATTATACCCAGAATTGGCATAGAGTACACATAATGAATAGAGGGAAATCTATTTGGCAACATGATGAACATGCATTTATTTTGTAATCTTTTCACACGATCACTGAAATTATGTTTGCTCTGGTTTTCAATATTTCACTCTTCAGCTCATCATGACAACCATGTAATTTTCTTACCTCCTTTTGTACTTGTCCTGAACCCACTTTTTATTATCTTTTAATCCTTGTCCAAAGTTCCTCACAAAGGGAAATGAAATGATGATGGAAACATAAAATTGCTGATTTTTAAATAAGCCTCTTTTTAGTGGTAATTTCCCAGCTTGTTTGTGCCACTAAAATTCTCAGGTTTTTCTTGATGGTTGCCGAGGTTGGAAGTATAAAAATTTATTTTGCACTTTACTGCAGTAAATGTAATGACCACGGTTCGCTGTATGTAGGACAGATGTCACATTGTTCATATATTCTATAATTTCTTGTTTGATCGATTTGATCATGCATGCGTTTTAATATTGGAACAGAATTTTCTTGCGTGCTTGGTAAAAATCATCTGTATTCATTTAGTATAGTGATGAAGAAAGTATAAAAGAAAGTATAAAAAAAAGGTTATTGCCAATACAGTTTTTTTTTACACTTGCTGTTACAACATTATTTAAAAATTTGACCATTATATAAAAATTGAAAGCCACTAAATTTAAGAGTTCAAGGAACTAGAGTAATGGTTTACGTCACTTAAATTTTACCAGCTGAAAATGTATGTTGTTGCTCCAGCGATTTTCTCTCCAATTACCAGAAATTGTAATGCTAAAACTTATCCTGTTAGCGAGAGTGACGGCAAAGATGGAACTGCTGCGAAAATCAGCCCATTAGCTCTTCCTTCCACATCTGCTCCACCCAAGTCATATATAAAGTAGTTCAGATATAATGAAATCTCTGTATTTTGTGTACTTATTTTTCTTTGTTTCTATTTCTATCAAAGTAATTTCGAAAAAAAAAATATTGCAGAACTTAATTTGCGATGATTATTGTTATCTGCATTAATCAAGCTGAATTTGTACTAAAGGTTGTTGGTGTTAAAGGGTTCATTTCTTCTTGACATTCACCTTCAGGTTGTCAGATCTGAGTCTGTTTTTTCCTAATTCTTTTATTTGTTACAACTAGACTATTGTTGTAGTATGCAAGTTAGTTGTATTTAATCCATAATGAAACTAATTCTCAGAATTTGGTCACCATTTTAATAAGTGTAGGAAATTGTCTATGGACACATGTTGTAAATCACTTTTTTTATTGGCTTTTTTTTTTATGAACAAATTAATACTATGAATACTTATGGTATTTGTTATTTTTTGTGAATGTTAGTAATTCAAAGTACGTTTGAACCCAAACTTCTTTCATTGATTCCTTCTGTCGTTCTATGGTCTTGTGGTTTGATAGCCAGAATAATAAGGTAAATCTTATTGGTGGTAAAGTTTTCTATCAGAATTAACCTTTCCAGCATAAGGTATTTATTAATTAGGCAGGGTCATCAAGAGGGGTGAACAGAGACTGCCCAAACCCAGGGGACCTCACAAGGCCTGTAGATACAACGTACTGACCTTTGTACATACTGTCGTCATTAATGAATAGAGAAAGCTAAAAATTGATAATGATATGAAAACCAATGAGAAGATGATTTTACTTAGTTGCAGTTGGCCAGTGCTGTTCTTGCTTGTGTACATGGGTTAGACAATTTACTCAGATCGGGTGCTAAACTATTCAGCACAATGATGCTGTGAGTTATGGGTGATTTTCCTACCTGTCTAAAGAAGACATAATTCCTCATAGTCATTAATTCAATATTTATAAAGATTACTTACATTTTAGGCTGACAAACTACTTTATAGATAGGTTAAGTAGTGTACTGATTAAGATAAATTGGGCCAAGGTTTGATGGTTTCATCTTTATCTGTGGTTCTGTAAATGTTTTAGTAATAGAATTTGAAAGACATTCACCATTCAGGGAAGCGCTGATATCCTACGTGACACTGCAGTGTTAAAATTTCTGACTATTTCCAAATTAGAACGGCTTCCTGGTTTTATTTATCCTCAAAGTTAGATTAAAACTAAGGATTATTGCTCCTGAACACAAAGCCTCAACAGAATTGGTGTTTGTTCTAGCTTGTGCTTACCATACCAACTCATGTAGAAGGTTGAAAAAGGTGCCAGCTGTTGTAGGGCTGGATATAGCGCCAGCTCTTGTCGGGGTGGATATATAAGTGCCAGCTCTTTTGGGGGTGGATGTAGTGCCAGTTCTTTTGGCGGTAAATATAGCGCCAACTCTTGTGGAGATGGATATAGCTGTTTTACATGATGCATTTAATACAGATTATAGTTTTATTGCATTGTGGTTTTCTCTGATAAAATGTGATTTTGTAGATCTCTTAAGCAAACAAGTATACTGTACCATTCTATAATCATCTTAGTATGAGATCTCATCAAAAATGGCTATAAATGTCACTATGTAAAGCAAACATTGTCAATCAAAGTGTTATCAAAATATTTTTATATAGGAAGTAAGAAGTAAAATTTTTCTTTTTCTCTGAATGGCTGTAGACTTGGATTGCTGTTTTTTGACTGGCTATATTATTATAAGCAAGGACTGAGTGATTATCAAGTTGTAATCATATTATTAAAGATAAGACATGTCAACTCTGTCTGTCTATCATGTTAATTTGTTTTGCACTTTTGATAAGGATGAGTTAAGCTACAGCATTGAGTTCAACTTTTAGAACATCCTGCAAGTAGTTGTTGCCTCTACCACAAAATGACACAAACACGTTTTGTGTTATTTTTATCACACACAGTTGATACAGCTCTTAAGCAGGGGGTTGGGTAATCTATGGTTCCAGCGAGTAGTAGTAAAGTCACCCTTCCCCCTCCAAAAACCAAAGTAAAGATGAATTTTGTCAATTTAGGTGCTAGAATACTTCAGCTCTTTGGGGATTTTTTCACCAATTACTCCGCCTCCCCCGAAAAAATAAGTAACTTTTTCTTTGGACGCCCACTTTAACGGTAATTTTTTTGCATTAAATTTTTTTCAATAAATATAATTCTTGAAAATAATAAATAGTACAAAGCAATTTTGAACAGTTTGAAAAAACTTAGGCTAACAAAAATGTTTATTTTATTACTGTACAGCAGTTAGCATCCATCTCATCTCCCACATTCACTTACTAGTTTGACATTTTACAATAACCTGCAATATTTACCTTTTGAAGTGGGTTCATTGAAGGAATATGAGGATGCCATCATGTCGGAATTTCAAGACTGCTTCCTCTGATAAACTTACCGATAAACCGTTTTTACCGGCACACACATGGTTTAGGTTTGGAATTGAACATGGCAGAGGTCCCAAGACAAATGTACTGTGTAATTTACAGAATATCAGTGCTGGAAAGCATTGCACTCATTGACTATTCAAATCATAGACGGCGTTAATCCCCATTGGTCATACCACCTATTATATTTAAATTGCATTATTAAATGAGCTGTGTGTCTCACTTCGTGATAACATAATTGAAATATTAAAGGTTAGATATGGGTTCACCATAGGTAGGTTTGATGATTTCATGAGCTAGGTTTCGACCAGAGTCTACTTAAATTCCTGTTCACTCTTGAACTTCCTAAATGCAGAACTTCAGCTTCTCTTTTGAATACCATACATTGTTTTCGTCTTGCAAATTGTATCAACCATTTACTTTTAACTATCTTAACCCCTTACATTGAGTGGTCCTTGGCCTTGTTTGTGGTGACTGAACATTAAAAAAATAAAATAAACATATATTTGGAGAATATTTTAATTTAATTTTATGTTGTTAGTTGTGGGCCCAGGTGCATGAAGCATAAACAGGGACCTATTGGTTGTGGAGAAAGAATTGGGAGGGATGTGCCCTAAATATATATGCATAATTATAAATTATATAGAGTACTCATTTTTTTTATATTTTTGCTGCTGACCAGGGAGGGTCAACACTTTTGGCACTCCTGATAGTGTACTTTTGTGCAATGTAATTTTAGCGGATATTGGCCCTTGATGGCACTTGTAGCACTGAATTGAATTGAATTGCCACTTGATGTAGTTGAAGAATGCAGGATGTTTTGTGGTGGTTGTTTTTTTTCACACTATTGTTTCAATTCCTGAAGAACATTTTTCTCCATAAAACAAATAATGGGACTTCATAGAGGATTAACAATGGACCTTTCCGCTAAGCCCCATTGCTTGGTAATCGTTGCTAAGGTCCCACAAAATGACAGTGTGTGGGGGACCCACGTGTGTGTGTAGCACATGCGTGTATGCCAGGGCCTGTTCTGATTGGTCAGTTGTTGAGTTTGATTGACACTCCGGTAAGGTCTATTTTGTTCATCAATCAATTATTCAAATACATCAATCAATGTGTAAATCCATCAGTCAATAGTCAATCAATCATATTAATCACTGTCAGTCAGTGAATCAATAATCTATCACTTAATTTTATCAGCAAATAAATCAATCAATCAATCAGATGCTCCATAAGCCCATAACTGTTTTGATGCAAATGAAAAGTTAAACAAAATAGAGGTTTGTGAAGATAAAACAGTACCATAGCTTTTTATGTCTTTGTTGATTCGAATGAATTAAGAAAAGATGATTCCTAAATTTGAGATAGTGATGGTATGTGGGTGTTGATGATACATTTTTATTGATAGCAGTATGTCCATCTTCAGGTGCTATGCTGCAGGTGTTTTGTTTACACCTGTCTGGATGATCTGTGTTATTTTGTGACCCCTACAACCTACATGGTAGAACTTTGTGACTTCATTACCTGAGTGGGTATCTAGAATTCAATAAACAAAACAGCATGCTACGTAACCTGCAGTCTTCATCTTGGATGGCCAGTAACATTGGTCGCATTCTCACTTCTCGTTTCTCGTTTCCTATACTTGCTATGTCGGTAATTTGTTTTGCTGGTCACCTGTAGGATAATTTCAACACAGTTTCCCAACTCTAGCTTTGCCGTCTTTTACGTGTCAATGACCTTATTTTAATATTTCTATAACATACTGTTTCTTTTCAACCTTAAGTAATTGTCCCTTGATAGTTGCGACTAGCAGCAAATGCTTTGCAAAATACAGAGTAATATTACTCTGCACTTTCACTGAAAGATATTATCTATGAGTACTACAGTTCCTCTTTGTTTCATTTGCCACAATTTTTTTTTTACCATCAAAGTGACAATGAGAGAAACACAAAACATTGCTGCTGATATTACTAGGTGTACAGATGATGAAATATTATATTAATATTGATAATTTTGTATATTTTGTTGAGAATATTTATTCCTGTGAAACCTTATTGTCACCATCACATAAGCTTGCAAACTTTTAGGATACAGTATATTTGGTCAATATCTGTCTCCACCAAAATAAAAATGTTATCAGTTTACTAGCTTTTGATTCATTCATTGTTTTATGATCTGTGTTCTAGAAAGTGATATTGGAAACATTTTGAGATATTTGGTTTTTTTACTAGCTTAATTTGCTCAGTAAATAATAGACAACTCTATTAAAAGTATGAAGATTTAATTAGGCTTAAGAAATCACAACAGATAATGTTCATTGGTTAAATTTATTTTAATTGTGTGTTTTTGTTAGTTACAACATACTACAGACTGCAACAGAAATAGAAATTTGAATACAAATTATTGTGCTGAGTGGCTTTTCTTTACTTTTATTATTTGAAGCATTTTTAGATGAATTTTATTGTAATTTTACTTCAATTCTTATATTCTCAAGTTATTGATTTCTTTTTTGTAAAAACCATTGGAATAAAACACGGAGTACTTATTTAGACGTTTCGAATTGTATCACTATTCTTATTCAACTGACTGGAATAAGTGTTACACATCAACTGATTATGTCATGACCACTGATGCGTAACACATATTCCAGTCAGTTGAAAAAGAATTGTGATACAATTCAAAATGTGCGAGTAAGTACTCCGTTTTTATTGAAATGGTTTATACAAAAAAGAAATCAAGAACATTTAATATACTGATACCAAATGAAATTCTTTGAAGATCTTATATTCTCTTCTGTGTTTTATACATTATTTAGATTCCTTTTGACCAGAAAGTTATTAAGCCTGGGATTATACTGTAAGTAATTTAATTTATCTTCCCCTCTTTCCCATCAAATTGTGATGCAAAACATGACTTGAGGCATTTCCAATTACACATCAATTACTAACAAATTTTTTCGTGCAAAAATGATTATATTTTCAATAATTATATGATCGCACTGTAATTGGGAAGTAAAATTACAGAGGTGTAAAGTGAAAATAGAAAATTGTGTGTTGTGCATAGATCTGATTTTGACACAAATAAAAGGGTATAACTTATAAATAGATTTGTAAGAAAACCTGATTTTTAAAAGTCTATAAAGCATATAAAGATTCTGGTGATTTTTATATTAAAATTCATACCCTTTTTTTCAGTTGGAATTAATGGACAGCTAATGGCAAGATTACCATTGTCATCCATTATGCAATTACAGATAAAGAATCTTGAAATTAACTGAAGTGAAACTAAAACATTATCATTGTTTTCCTTTACAGGTACTCCTTTCAATCCATCTGGATATGATTCCAGATTTAATCACTGCATTAGACGACATCTCAGAGAAAATATTAATATCAAAGAACTTTGGTAGCAACAATGCAAGCTTTTATACAGACTTATTAATTAATAATTAATATTAATAATTGGTATACTTTATGAATCTGCCAGATACAACCAAAGTTGTAGACTCTGAGTGTTCTGAACTTTGGAGGAAGATTACATCTCATCCAATTTCTGTTGACAATATTGAACATGAACATGAAATCGTAGGCAATCGTTAGAAGTGGAAGTTGTTATAAAAGCATATTAAAATGTCTTTGACTCAGCTGTGTCAATACGTACCAGTATCAATCGAATACTGTAGTTTGCAGGCACACTTACTCATTTATACCAAGGGTATGGGATTGTGTGGTCATGTAATTCCACCAATCGCTGTTCAATCAATATAACTATGTGATTAATTGTTATGAATTAATACATGATTAATATATATTATTATATAACGTTATTATATTAGCATACAATTTCTTTAATTTACATGTGATTGCAGCATAATAATATGAAAATAGATTTCAATGTCTGAAGAGTTAGCATGATTTATTGTTTTAAAAGTGATAACATTTTACATTAGTTTCAGTATTCGCTGACGTCTATCTATATCGTAGATATGTTTTGTTTATAAAGGAAAACTAAATTATTAATGATAATAATGGCAATAAACCATAGATTGTCATGGTCACTCAAGCATATAAAATGGGTTGCCTTCAGTACCTGTATAATAAGTGTTTAATATCTTTATTGAACAATGAAGATGAACAAATAAATTGTGAAATATAGAATCACTGTGTCTTGTATGACATTCTTTGAAGTTGATTTTAATAGGGTCCCCACAGCACCCTTTTGATACAGTGACTAAGGTCCCACCAACAACTTTTTAAAAGTCGAATATTTATTAATAAGTGCCCCCATAAAATACAGTTTGGTTTACAAAAAAGTGTTAGTTTTATCATATTAAGACATGTTTGCATTGCGTTTAATGTAGTCCTGTGCTGCTTGAGTTTCTAGGAAATCATAGGCGTAGATCCCCGGGGGATAGGGGATATATCCCCCAAATATTTGACAAGGGGGGGGGGATGGTTCATTGTATCATCCCCCCCCCCAATATTTTGACTATGTATGGCATAAAATTGAGCTTTACACATTTCAAAGGACTTTCACAGAAATAATTTGCACTGTCTTATGCGCTTACAAAGTTGAAAATTAGCATAATGTATTAATGTTGTTAATAAAATTATTTTGTCTGGTACTAATCTAAGCTCTTCTTTCCTTAGATGTTAGATGTGCTTGCAAAGAGAGCCACATTTCACACTGAATGTTATGTCAATTCCAAGAATGTTTAAGGTTATATCAGTTGATGAGGAATTTATTGATTAGGCCTATAATAGCAAATTGCATCAATTTATTTTGCAAAAACAAGGTTTCCAGCTTCAGAGGGGGGCACATCCCCTGTCCGCACAAGGGCACACATTGGCGAGACACCAGGCGCGTAACAGGGGTCTTGAGTCAGAGTGGGTATTTATTTTCCCGGTTAGTAATTTACTATACCCACCCCACCCCACTCCCCATATAGAAAACAATACGCCATAGGGCTTATCTTATTTATAATATAGGCCACACACGTGTGTTTGAAACCAAATATAGGCCTAAGCATTTTCATCATGGTTTTATTTATTACAAACATATTCTTTCACCATCAATACACATTGAGGCCCTTCTTTTAGGTTAAAACGATCTATCTTAAATTTGTCTTTCTTGAGTTTGGGACTATTATGTGTTTAAATAACTTAAAAGGATAAACCTAAAAAAGCCCTAAAAAATGCGCACGAAGCGTGCAAAATATTTTTCTGTTTTTAATTCTAATTTCGTCGGAATTGATGAAAACTCCCTAAAATGTGCAATTTATAGGGCCGAGGAAATTGGCCTACCGTAACAAGAAACGTGCGCAAACAATTTGAGAATTATAGGCACTTTCAGAGGATGCATTTGTTAAGGGGTGCGGAAAGACTTTCCAAAGATGGATATTTTCCCCAATTGTCCCCCGGTGTTTTTAATTCTAATTTCGATGGAATTGGTCAAAACTCCCTAAAATGTGCAATTTTTAGAGGAAATTGGCCCATGTTAACAAGAAATGTGCACGGTTTTTAGGCACTTTCAGGAGATGCAAAGGGCATTTATAAAGGGTTGGGGAAGATTTTTCCAAGATAGATATTTTCCCCTTGTCCCCCAGTGGTTACGCCATTGGGCAGCATAGATCAAAGGAGTTATGACAGTTTTTGTGGAGAAGGGGTTGCAGGGTGTTGTGAGTCTGGTCATTATGATATCTTCCTTTTTATTCTTGTCTTTATTTTTCTCTTCTCTTTTTCTTTCCTTTTCTTTTCCTCTTCTTTCTCTTTCCCTCCCTCTCCCCTCTTTCTTTTCTCTTATTACCCAGCCCGGTACGACGGCTTGGTCAGCCTGGTAAAAACAGTCAGGGAAAGGGAAGGGGAAGTGTCCCCCCTGCCCCCGCGCCTGTTACGACACTCGCTAACACGCCAATCATCCCCCCCCCCCCTGAAAAATATTTTTCAAAATATTTTTCTACGCCACTGTAGGAAATTATCTGGTACTGAAACTGACATCAAACTTGATATGAGATATGAGAAAATTGGTGTTATATTAATTGAATAAACATATGCCTGTGTGGATATAAACTAGTGATTTGAAAATACATCATCTTTCTCCTTTTCTACGTCTCGCATTCCAAATATGGAGCAAATAGATGCATACCTATGGTAAATTAATCCTGTTAAATCGGTTTAAAAATGATAGTTAATCTTCTTTAATACATGGCGTTTTGTGTTCCAAAATGCCCTACTTGCAGTACTGGAATTTGGTCTGTAGTGAACTTGTCTGTCTCGTTTCGGATAATAAACATTGGGAATGATGCAGATGAGACTCTGAGGAGGACACTGCATGTGCGTTACAATTTTAAAAAGGTCAAGTTGGTTTCTGATTTATGAGTTGTAATAGTTGTTTTGATACATGTTCGATTTGGTTGTTGGCAAAGTTACCGACAAGACCGTAAAACAACTGACGTGATTTATAACATCTCTTCCCAGCCCAAGGGCGAGAAAGAGACAAAAAGGTTAAATCAACGCAAGGGGGAATAATGGGTTGTGAAGAACCAATATAGGCCTGTTACAAAAATCAAGAATACTTTATTGTCATCGATCAAATACAGTGAAAAAATGAAATTTGTTTTGCTAGTTGCTTTTTTAAACACTAAAAAGACATAACTTGGTTAAACACAGAATATTAAAATATTAAAACATTAAAGCTAAAAGATATGACACAGGCGCCTACACGGCTAAGAGATTGCCTCTTATTGGTGCCTCGGATCATTTCATATGGTACATCTCATTCCAGTCTATAGTATAAACAGAAAATCTAACAAGAAAAACCAGTTGTGAAACGCATTTAAACAATGGTCACTACCAAAGAAGACATCCATTTTTGTGAACAATCCTGATAACTACAGTCTATTTTGGCTGACTTAATTATCGTAACGGTAACTTTGATAATACATAAAGATCTGTATACAAGGAAAGGTTAATATGTAGCCTATGTCTGTCATCATGTCTGGCCAAATTAACCTTCCGAAATCAGCCAGAATAGTGCAGGGTATATTTTGTTATTATTTACGTATGTTCATCTGGAAAATAATGAATGAACACCACTACAACAACTTGTTTAGTTGAATGTGGATGAGGAAATAAATATTTCGTTAAAAAATATATAGATGTGAAGATAGTCTCGACATCGAGACTGAGCGTTCGTGATCAAATGATTAACATTCAAGTTTAAGCAGTCCTGTGGAAATTGCCATTCATATGCTGTGGGAATTGTCACATTAATGTCAAATGTGATTGAATCGTTTTCCGACATGTTTATTAGTTCAATGATGATGACTAAGTTTAAATTTTCACAGAGCTGTATCTGAGTGGTAAAAATGGAAACGGAACCGTCTAGTCATTAACGCATTTCGTGTCCATCCTCCCAAAAAAAGAAAAAAAAAAAAAAAAAAAAAAAAAAAACTCGCACATGAGTAGGCCTATTAGTTTTAGTAACATTATTTAAACATTACTTTAATTGGAACATAATAACTTCTTAATTTCGAAGCGGAGAAAAATCGATCACCCAGGTGTTTTTATAGTAGGTTAGGCTAGTAAAATCTGGAGACATGCAAGCAGCTTGTTCCATTTTTTTTTTGTATGTGTCCACTTCAAGTTTCGTCACACAGTTTCAATGACACATTTTTATCTCTGAATCTCACCATGATTTTCCATTTAATTTAGTTTTTATGTTTTCAGTTTGATCTTGTAAGACTTTGATCCATCGTGTATTTCGTATAGATTAACCTGTAGTCTACTTTGGACTCTTCTTATTTTATTCGGACGTTCCGTTGTTACCTAGATCTATTTTGGGCTTTTTAAGATAATGTTAAGGAAATTAGTTTGCCAAGAGATACAGTCGATGATATCGGTCTATAAACGTTATCGCAAGCAACAGTAACTGGTTTTTTTATTCTCATTCATCATGATTGACTCTGATTCGCCACTTCTCCGTCAAGTTAGGTAAACTTACATCAAGTGGGTTTCCGACTGGAAAATGTCCCAGAACCATGTGAAATGCAAGTGATATCCTACTCCCCAATTCTGTTCAAGACGAAATTCTTAAAAGTGCTAAATTTAACCGCGATATTAATATTATAATAGTTCCCTTCATCAATCACCCCAGCAACCAGTTGGCTGGTCCCACTCCCCATCCCGATTATTAATATTAAGAAATCTCAATTCAAGGTTTATGAGTCACGGGTTGTGTTTACACTGAGATATCTGCACGCGTAATAGAGTTTATAAAATAGATGCCCAACTAGAGTAGTAGGCCATCAATAACTGTTTTCCATTTTGTTAATGGTGTTATCCTTAATTGGTGCGCTATTTTTGTCAATCATTCATTGCATTCCCCATGTTGATCCTTGCGTCCCTATCCTTATTCGGTGCCATTATACTTCTTTTTTCATAAGAACCAGTAAAATTTTGCCCAGGCTCAGTGTTCTTATTTTTTGGCCGATTTCAGGCTCAAAATGTTCTTATTTTGTTCTTAGTTTTACACACTTTTTAAACTTAGAAAATTATTATTGTACAGGGTTCGTATATTACTGTACTGTATTATAGAGTGTATACTTAGTCACACCTACTGGTACTACACATTAATGTACAGATAACATTTGTTGGTTTTTTCTATTTAAAAAAAAATAAAAATCTCATTTGACATTTTATCTCAGCCTCAATTTTTGTTCTTATTTTGTTCCAATTTTTAAGCAATTTCAGCCTCAACTAGTGTTCTTATAAAATGTGTTCTTATTTTTAAAAAAAGTGTACTGTATTTCGTTTAACTAACCAGTCTATAGAATCACCATTCTAAACTGTTGTAAATTGTGAATGGTAAATTACTTAGCCAGAGCAAATGGGTATTTGGCCTAAGTGGAGATACAGTTAAGGTCTTAACCAGTGCTAATAGTATAGGTGCTTTAAATACTTACATGCAAATACTGTAATCGTGAAGGGCCCTTAACTTACCTGCTGGCTCAGCTTACCCCAATTTCCTATGAACCAGCCTTGCCTACGTGATTTGAAAACGGCGCTTTTATAAATATTAAAAAAAATAATAAAAATAAATTAAAGGATGTGAGCAGCCATGTTTTCTGTGAATAAGGAAGACGTTGTGGTTCTTAATATAACAAAGTAGGGAAGATAACAGGTTTGTAATTGGTCACGTTTTGTGTGGAAAAACATTTTGTGTCAATAACTTTCTGTCCAAGGCAATGGTTTCTAAAGGAATCTATACACAAAGAGACATGTGGGTATGATGATGCGGTTCATGGATGTGAGAGGGACCAGTCTAGTGCTTTTCCGTCTTTATTTCTTATAGGTCTAGCATAAATACCCTTATGTTTTGCTAATTGTTTCAGTGTTTTAGCAGTTAAACAATTTACAAGGTTGGGGTAGAAAAAAATCTAAGGTTTTACGCCTTTATTGCTTCCAAAAATCTCACATGGGCCCACGTTTAAGTTAAATGATTGACACATATAATGTGTCATGAACCATTCTATTTTTGTTAAGACATTCGAATAAGTGTTGCTTTAGGCCCTATGTGTACTTTAAAACAGAGTAGTTAAGTTAAAATTAAACTTAAAGTAAAAATATCATTTGACTGTCTTAGCTGGCCTAGATACTTCGTTTCATCCAGTTAAGGACTCATCTGCGGGAAGCAGCGTCGAAGCGATTTAATGCTAAATCCTAAAGAAAAGAAGCATATGTATGTCTCATATTATATGAGTCTATTTATATATTCGATTCAATTGTGTCGTCGATGTGACTTCCCTGTACCATTACACCAATTGTGTCTTCTTTATTCCCTACCGAAATATCGGCCACAAACCAATAGAGTTAACACATGGCATGTTACCCTGCCAAGTGTCCCATGGTCCCCACCTCCAATGTTACAATAAGCTTTAGACATTTAAATTAGGGAGGAAAACCTCTGTGAATTAAAATAAATCCACGTAATATTCAATAGATTTGATGTACGCACGATAAAAAGAAAATATTCATTTTGCAAGGTAGGCCTTCTCTTGGACTTAATATGAAATAAGGTAGAGATTATCTAATTATGTTTCACAATAACTTAGGTGGTCCCACTTTATTTTGCATTTTTGCCGTTACGGTACGTTGCGATAAAATCAAACGTCTAAAGTAGAAGCTTGATTGATTAATTGATTGCTTGGTGTGTGACATGGGTCAGAATTTCGCGGAACATTTCAGGGATCAAACGCATTATTTTCAACAAGTTAGCAAACAATTAATTTTTTTAGATAATGTGTTCGTGTTGACCTGCACACACGCGTCGGTTACCAGGTGTCAGTATCTAAATGCGCACACGTAGGCTTTACGACAAAAGCGAGCGAGCGCATTTCCCGTGAGTTTTTCATCTTTACATTTATAGCCGTATTTTATGAAAGGCAGATGTGACCATTAAAACGTTATCTTAACCATATGGTCTGCCTTTACTAACTTTTAAAAACCGTATTCCATGCATTTAATGTAAAAAATTTCTCCGTTAGCAGTAGGTCACCAATAAGTGACGGAGTATTAAAAATGCAATCTCAGTTCCATCCTCCATATTCGTCCAGGTGAGATGGTAGGACAGCTGTGTGAATCTTACTCATACAGCAAAAGCCCTACATACAACAAAAGGTCGTAGACATACTGTAATAGGCCGATATATTACTGTGAATTAGTTTACCTTTTCCATAGGGCACAAATATTTAAAACAATGAATACCGTTGTGGTCGAATAAAAAAGGGCCTCCGGGAGCCTCATCCTCTCTCTTTTGTTTTGTTTTGTTTTGTTTTGTTTTTTTGACAATCTCCCCCCTTTTTCAAGCAACATTTTTTTCTTCGAAACTGTCAATCATAAAACTTTAAGCTGTTATATGAAACTGTCAATCACAGCTACTTTTTTCATAGTTTTTTATCTGTGACACTGTGGCGGGAATCCCCCTTAAATCAAAACGTTCTTCTGTACCCACGCGATTCGCGAACAAGCAAAACATTTCCCGGAAAACTAACCTATCTCCCGCCACAGAATGTTTGCGTAATTCTATGTCTTTATCAATTGTCTCCAGTGGCGGATTCAAGGTCTGGGGAAGGGCAACAAACCCCTTCCCCATAGTTTTTTTTTTTTTTCAAAATTATAAGAAAAATTGTGAAAGAAGAAAATTACTGTATATTGAAATTTGTCTGAGATTGCCATTTCCGGTCATCTATAAGTGGTTTAGACCATCTATCTGTGCATGGAGGTATAAAAATAGATTTATACCTCCATGGTAAATGTTTTACGGTATATTTAGAAATACAGGTGGTGGTGGTGGTGGTTGTAGTAGTAGTGTAGTGCATGGTAGTGCTATTGTAGAAAAATAACTGTTTGTTGAACTTATTTTCCTACTATACTTATCCAGATGAAATTCTTTGAAATTAGTGTTGTCAATAGCCTATAGACGAGAATGCATGACATAGACTACACAAATTGCATTTCAAAATCGATTATAAACAAATACTAGAGCAATTTATTATGTACTTTGATACTTTATTGATTTTTTAACTGTCATTTGTGATTGTATTTGAAAATTTAGTATATATTTATTAAAATGTATTTTTAGGGGGCAGCTGACTTGAAGAGTTATAGTGATTGATTTGTTTAAGCTTCCCCCGACCATTTTTTTTTGGTTGTATTTTGGACTAATAAATAAACGAAATTGAACGAAACAACTGTTGGTAGCGTAAAATACGTCTGAAGGCGTAGGCTATGTGGACCAATAGGCAATGGACCTTTCCTCTAAGCTCCGCCCCTTGGATATTGTTGCTAAGGTCCCACAAGACGGCAGTGTTAAAACATACGCGAACACGTGCGTTTGTGGGACAACACGTGTGTTTGTAAGACGCGCGTGCATTTCTAGCGCTGTTCTAATTGGTCAGTTGTCAGTTGTTTGATTGACACTCTGGAAAGGTCTATTCACGTTCATACGCGTGAATAAAGTTCACACATGCGCACGTACAGGCGTCTACGAACGTGGCATGAATCTAGATTTGCCCATCTACGTAAAATATACAATTCGTTACATTTTAACGAACGATAGGTCTGTCCATCTGAACCCTCGCCGTTTATTCTTTAAAAGATTCCCACGATTTATAAAATGGAACAATGCTTAGTACAATGGGATATTACAACACTTGAGTGAGCTCAACATAATTCCAACTATTTTCATTATATCTGTTGTTAAGTTATAACCCCAGTATTATTATTTAAAAAACCTAGGCCTATTTGTTAGTAGTTGATTGAATCTATGATAAATTTATTCAATACCCATTTTGCTTGAAAATTATAAGAACTATGGATATTCCATTGTCATTATACTAGGTATTCCAACAAGTACAGGCTTGATCTCTGACATTTGCGATAATTTTTTTGAATGGAGTGTTGAAATACAGCTGAAAAGTAATTTTAACAACTGATAATTGATATATACAGTACTATCATATTAGATATTGGAAAAAGTGTAGTATAAATATAAATCACCAACAAGTGAGGGGTTTTGCAATTAATGAGTGTAAGTTATTATATCCGTCCACGGTCCTTCAATAGCCAACTAATGCGCATGACAATCACGTCACACCAAAGTTTTAGTGGTTTAAGCAGACTAAATCTCCCGTTGTTCAGCACTCAATCGAACTCACGGGTTCATTAACGACGAATCAGAACTGAGTCTCTATCCCGTGTAGGGAATAGTTAGTTTGGGAGATAGTTTAGCATCTCTAGTACTGTTTATCTTTGTATCTACAGTTTTTGAGATGGAAATTATTTCCGGAAAGGACTAATAATTTATACAAATATAATCATTGATTGAAATTAGTTTCTTGGATTTATTATTGAAATGAAATTTTTCGAGAGGAATAGTTCCAGTATGAAGGTATGTTTTAAAACTTTTTGTATGTTTTAACAGTAGAACCTCTTATTTAAGACACTTAAATACATCCACTTGCTACGGCCAGAAAAAAAAAAGAATCATCTTGTTACGCTACGCTCAGCTCCTCGGGAAACACCAAGTCCAAGGGGACACTTTAATAGGAGTGTCAATTAAATAGGGGTGTTACTGTAATAATAGTATTGTATGTGGTTATATTATAGCTCTTCATAAAACTTATTCCTCCATGATTAATTAAAATTCTCTTCCGGCTACAGAAGTTGTCTGGCGCTATCTGCCATTGAACGAGTGACGTTTACTCTATAAACTACTAATATACAACATTCAGATAAATGTTTAGATGGTGGAAATGCCTAAACAATCTTTAAAGAAAACAGAAAAAACATCATCTGTCAAGTTGTTTATGATCTAGATGATTATCTCAATGGTGTATTACTTGTGTATTGCTGTTTATTGGGTACTTAGCTTCTAATTCCGGATCAATGAATGACTGAGTTTGAAATTCATGGATTTGAAATAATGAAATAAATAAAATTTAAAATATTTAATTTTTTTTCTCGTAAAATTTAATAACCAGTAAAATTTAATTGGAATTATATGTGTAACTAGTTCTTTTGATTTAGTGGTAAGTGGCCGTTGGTTCAATCGTTCCAAATGTTATGATACATGTAGTGTAGGTCTCATCAATTTTCCACCCTGTACGGTAAAGTAAGGGAAGGTAAATGAAACCTTGGGCAGAGAAAGAAAACATATTTTGTTGCTCAAGAACACAAGATAAATCACTATTCGGTTGGTTTAATTTAAACATGGTTTAAACATGGAGGTATAAAATTCTCCATGGTTTCAAAGTTTAAATTCTTACCGATGCTCCACAAACAGAACCAAATTCTAGCAATATATTAGCATAAGATAGCAATTCTAGCAATATATTAGCATAAGATATGTCAACCATAGGAGAGGGAGGGTTTATGAATAAACCGATGGTCAATGTTTTGGTGGCTCATGTCGGAGATCAAAGTATTTTATGTAACAACCGTTTTACAAGACCTATGTACCTTGTTCGGGCGGTAGCAATTTTTAATAGGCCTATGTCTTTGATTAAATAGGAAGCATCCACCACCGGGTGTTAATTATCTTAATGAAACCAGAGCGACCCTTTAATTTATTTCGTCCCAGTTCTCACAATGAAGATGGCACTATGTGTTCATTCGAGCGTGGCAGGCTTAACGGTGTGGGCTGTCCATAGTTCTACAGGAGTTCTACCTGGATGCCAATAAAAGTTATGAACGCATGCGCAGTTGACTGTGTGGGAGGGTATGAAATACTTCACGCTGCGGTTTTAGTGAATGAACAGGGATGATCGTAAAAAGAAAGCTATTTAACGATTTATCCCCGAAACAAAATGTAATTTGACTGTAGCCAATATTTTAACCTTTCCCTCCAACTTGTGATCAACTTTTTTTCTATAATTAGAATAGGCCTAGCAAATCCACACCTTTGTACGTTTTTAATCAATGTTCGTGCATAAGTCCTATAAGTAGGCCTACTATAAGCTACAATATCATTTCATTCATTTCATTTATTTATTCGACCAATACACATTTACAAAATGTGCAGTACAACAAAAATTATGGTCTTAAGCAAAATTGCTCTTACTTAGTATGTAATAACTGATATATAATTTATATAAGGAGAAAATTACCGAAATTATCTTAGTACAGATAAGTTTAGTATTAATGAAGAAAAAAAAAGGGAAAAAAGGTTCATATAAACTTAATGGTATACTAATTAAATAAATTTCAACAATGTAGATACAATAATTAATAAATATATAAAGTCAGTAAAAAGAAGAATTTAGAAATCTTTGTCAGAAAAATAGTTATGAATGTCCATGAGAGAGTTGGTAAGAGATTTTAGTACTATTGAGTTCCTCACATCAGCAGGGAGTTTGGTCCACACACGAGGAAATAGATTTACAGGTGAATTTCTATAAGCAATGGTCCTAGAAAATTGATGTACAAAGGTTACCCCATTAGTTTCTTAAAACACCTTCACAAACCTTGCCACCCACAACAAAATAGATTACGAGTCTTTATTTGATTAAGGTTGATTAGGTGTTTAATTGTAGTCTTCCTGTATATCCTGTTCATTACGAAAATAATACTAAAATCAGTTATTAGTATTAGGCCTATACTGTTATTGACAAATGTACAAAAATACAATCTTAAAATTTAAGATTCGATATTCAACATAAATTGTCCAGTATGAACTGCAGAATAATTTCATTGCGTCTTTTCTTATTTTTATTTTTCGATTGGACCTTTAAATTTCTTGTATTATTAATTTTTTTTTCAATATTAAATATTATATCTATTGTGCGTTTAATGCAATCTTCGTGGCTGATATAATTCTGGCCTATATTTTTATATAATTTTGATTTGCCTACAAATGCCAAATATACATGAAAGGAAATGGAACTGTTTAAGGTCATGTACACTATCCAATTGCTTCCATGGATAAGCAGAGCATGTAACAGTATCCCAACGGAGCATGAGATAGATAATTAAAAAAATCTTACTTGAAAATTTAAGAAGGTACTTTATTTAACAGTCCTCATAAACTGGTATTAGAATAAGAAATGATCATCCTCACCAATTAACGGATGTTATGTAATATAATTTTAATTGTTTTCGAATACTGTATCTTACAATGATTCCCTGAATCGTTATTCGTTCTGTTGCTTATGAAAGGTTATATTTGATTCAATGCCGTAGCCAGTTATTGGGACAGTTGGGACAGTCCCACACTTTTTCTATTGGGTCCACTTTAAGAATGGTTCTACATTTTAAAAATGGGTCAAAATTTCTCATATTTTTTTGTAAAATGGGTTGATTTTTAAGAAAATGGGTCCAGATTTTTGATATTTTGTGTAAATGGGTCAGTTTTTAAGAAAATGGGTCATATTCATGTTTTTGCGTAAAATGGGAGGAAAATGTGTCCACATTATTTGAATTTACGCGTGGGTCCACCCTGATATTGTCCCACACTGTTTGAAAATCCTGGCTACGGCATTGATTTGATTACTTTTTTAATGAGCACAGTTAAATTGCAGTTTTGAATTCCTGGATGGTATAGTATACGGTATACAGTAGTAGTATACGGTATCTTTCAAGTATGCATCATCAAACTTTAATATTCAAAACCTATATAGGCCTATTCCATTGCTACAACAGACAATGGTGTAAAGAATAGGGCTGGGGCTTCATCATCCCTCCATGATGAAGACAACCTTCGGTTATGCGCCTACAACAGCCATATAATAAATATTTTTCCTGTGGCAGGGGGGATATCACGAAGCGCTCCTGACCTGCAAACGATTCAAAATGACTGTACAGTATGCTGGAGAAATGTTCTCAAGTGAAAAGGCAAACGAAGAAGTGGCAAAGCTTGGGTGGGAGGACTTTCAATTGATGTGATCTGGGTTCGAGTATGACAGTTTGCTTGAGTTACTGTATCTGCCTTGTCTCCACCCAGGAAATATAAAGCGATACTGTAGGCCCTCAGTTACTTATTCAATTTGCTTGTCAATGGTCTGATTATGCTGCTACATATTGGCGTACTATCATCATGCATCGTCACCATCCTCTCCTCCTCCTCATAGGCCTACTGATCATCGTTCTCCTCAACTCATTTCATCATGATATCATTAGATGATCATCAGGTGATTCAGATCAGTGGTTCCCAAACTTTTTGCGTTCGCGAACCCCTCTGGACATGCCAAACTCTTTACAGACCCCCCCCCCCATGTACATAGACCTACTCATTGTCCATATCCCAACAATAAGATTAGGCCTACAGATAGAAGATGATTCGCAAGTTTATCATCAAACAGTGCGAATCCTGGAATTCGAAATAGAAAACACCTCAGCCCCACCATGGTTAGGGCTGAGGTACAACATTTTTTGTCTGCAGTATGTCACTTCTAGATGGCCTGAAATGGCAATGTCAGACTCAAAAGTAAGGTAATTTTTTTCTCCATCCCCCATTTAATTTTTAATGTGTAAAATTTAGGGTGACTCATGGTTGATATTCCGCCATTAAGATTATGGATGTAGATTATTACGACATTTTGGATCTTGGAAATCGACATAGACATGAGGAGGGGGGTTTAGACTGTAAATTTTACAGAATAGGGGATTTACGCTACTGTATCTCAGCGCCACCCTGGTTGGGCTGAGGTAGGACATTTTTATGTTTATGACACTTGTACTGTAGGTGGTCTGAAATGGCACTGTTAGACTTAAAATGTGAATGTAATATTCTGTTATCTCCCATTTCTTTTAAGTTTGTCAAAATTAGGGCTCCTCCTGATTTTTTTAATCAGTATGTAAAAGCAATACAAGAGAAAACATGGAAACAAGATTACCTGAGGATTGCCTATATCAAGTGGCTCTCTTAACTAAACATCTCACAGAGAATACAAACAAAATTAATTTAAAAAATTCTATCAGATCAACAATAAAATATTGGAATTAAAATATAATGTCAATTAAAGCAATTTATAGTGAACGAAGTCATGCCTGTCAAAGGTGTTTGATTATTGTCAAGGCACGATCACACTAAGACAAGAAAAAATAATGGAATCATGAAAAAGTTGTTCTAATAATCTAGCGGACCGCCAACATTTTTGCGAAACCCCACATTTATCGCGGACACCCTGCGGACACCTTTGATTTGGCGGACCCCCAATTATATTCCGCGTACCCAAAAAGGGTCCATGGACCCCTGGTTGTGAACCACTGTTAGATGAATACTGCTAATATGGTAGTCATGTGTTCGATGCTAGGTTAGTGATTTATGTCCGTGATACTGGGACCTTTGCTCCTATCAAGGAGGCTGCTTAGACTATCTATGAGGCTGCTCCTACCGTATAAACTAAACTTAGAATAAGCACAATACACACATGATTCGCCTGATGAAAGAGAATGGTGCGCTCGCGTTTATTTTTATTCGGGCCTATTTTCCTTTTACTTCTTCAGATTTTCTTTTTCGTGATTTCTGTTCTTCTTTTTTCGTTCTTTATCTATTCACCATTTTGGGGGGGGGGTGGGGGCGCTAACAGCCAAGCTGACTTGAGAATTCTCCATTAAAATTAAAGCAATTCATAAAATGAATTACACTTGTTGAATACATTACAAATAATAAACATACTGTAGTATACATTGATATTATAGGCCTACTGTATATTACATTATAGGCCTATATATTAATATTATTAGACGTAGGCCTAATTGTAATATTGGCCTCGAATAACATACTGTGTGTTCTCGCTTGACGAGTCTGCCAATCAAGCATTTCTTTTAAGTAAATCGAATCCTTAAAAGTTTCAAAACAGACAAAATTGTGCATGTAACTGGAATTTCAGGAGCCGTATATCTCGACCTCATTGTGCCGATTCTAGTAAACGGCCGATAAATAAGTTTTAATCCAAATACACTTGTGTCATTTTATCGACGTAATCGATCAAGTTCATCGTTAGGATTTTTCAGACGACCTTAAGAAAAAGTAATCCAAACGTCAGAGGTCTTATGCTTATAAATTTGAAGGCGTAGGCATAAAAAGAAGCAAATAAATATTTGTGTTACACTTCTTTTTTACACGGTTGGAGTAATACTGTACATACAGTACACGGATAACGAATCTTTGATTATTGATTGATTTGTTAAGATGTACTATACAATGTACGCAAATTACAGTGTAGCATACACACGCAATACCGTACTGTACTCATCTGTATTCAACAGGTACTTGTGGAAAAACGTTGATGACCTGTAGCCGATAATATTTTTTAATACAATAGTAACAAAATATACATTATAATAATAATTAAAATATAAAATTTGGCAAGACTCTGCCTTTAAAAGGCTGCCTTCCTTAGGCCTAATGTTAATACATGTTTCAGAAGGAATTTCCATGACAATCCACCTCCTTGTGGCTAGTGTGTGGACGAGAATGCTCCATTGACATGGGCTCCAAACAATTTTCGACATGTACCGGACCCCATGGCTCATCGTTACGACACTGGGTTATATTGATGATGATCATCATCATGATGGAAAAGATGATCAAAGATGATGATGATGATGATGATGATAATGCTTTATGATGGTGATGATAATGATTATGATGATGAAGACGATGAAAATGATGAATCTATAAATAATGACAGGTCGGAGGTTGTGGTGGTGGCAATGTTGTGGCAATGTTAATTATAATTATTATAATAATAGTATGCATATTCTAACCAAAAAATCGGCACTGTTATCCCTTTAATGCGTAATTTTTTTCAATTTAAAATGCAGCTCTGTCACGTCCTACTGTAGCCTAAGGAACGGAATAACAACGTGATAATAATAGACAAATTGGAATTATACGAGAATGTAATCACTTGTGCTTAAACCAGGGAACAGTGAAATTACACTTAAACGCTCAAGTTAACAGAGATTTATGAAAACAAAATCCATCAGCTTTGTCACATGCTGAAACTGTACAGTATTATTTTGATTTAAAAAAATGCTGCATATACATATTATAAGCATTGTCTATAGGCGCTTTTCCAAAAATGATCAAAGCGCTAATTAAATTTAAATTAAATCTGCTGATTGTCGAGAATTGATTGGGTGAATTTTCTTTAAATATTATTCTTCGTGGAATAAAATCGGCCGACGACCATCGGGCGCATTGTGTGTTGGATTTTAATAAAGATGTCAGAGACCCAGAGTCTGTGAAGATGTCAAAGGTCAGGGGTGGCGCCATGATTTTCCCAACGGGGGGGTTCGAGGTCCCTGACTGGGAGGCCGATGTGACGTCGAGAGTGAAGTGGGTGTGGTCGGGCGTGGTCGGGCGTCGCTCAAACTATCTGGAAAGTGGTACAGCTAGGGGTTTCAAAAGCTTATTAATCGATTTTAGAGTCTACTAATAATGTGTAGAAAATACATATTTTATTTTCTCCCCGACAAATTGTGGTCCCCGGTCCCCCACTGGCGCCACCCCTGTGTCAAGTAAATTCTTACTGGTATCGTTTTAAGCAATACAGTCATTAGAAGTGGAGGAGCTTTTTAGACAGTAGGCCTATTGTAGGGTGGCTTAAATAAAAGGCCCGCCAACTGAAGAATGAGGGGATAGCCTTTTTTTAACTACCTGTACCAGCATTTGAGTCTTAAGCAAATTACACTCCATTGGAGCAGGATGGGTGTCTGGGGAGAATCTTGTTTGTGAGACTTTTGCTACTCTGTAATTCTCTACGTTTCCAACTGTACTCTCCCTGCATTTGCCCTGGTCACCTACAGTACTCTATGTGCAATATCGTCTCACACTTTATTCCAAAATATTATGACTGTCTCTTATACACATCTAGATGTGTATAAGAGACAGGGTCAGGGGTGGCGCCATGATTTTCCCAAGA
>NW_022723669.1:319573-333996 GCF_011630105.1 Anneissia japonica
GCGATCTGGAATTAGACTATCCAAACGGATACAGTATCACGTAAAGCCCCGAGGGCTCAGGTGGCCACGGTTCTGTTACCATTTAATTGCGCATACTGTACATGGTACGTGGCCTACTCTGACTTCACCTTCGCGGAGATTTTTCTAGTGATGGAGCTCGCGATATTTTATAATGGGGGTGGGTCTACTATTTATAGTACACGCGGTCGTAGGATAAGCCTGAAGCATACTTTAAAATATATTACGCCCCCCCCCCCCTATTGATTCTGATTCAATGAACGGTGTTAATAATCAGGAAAAAGCAGTAACCACACTTCCCATTATGTCTAAATATTTGTAACTTATCAATGAGGCTTCTGGGTATGAGTGCAAGACCAGTCGGACAAAGATATTGCGTGCTAAACATTTGCATACTCACATCAATCATCTGCCTGGTTGTAATGGACGTCAGCAATCGTTTATGGCGAGCCGAGTATCGTTGCTAAATTTGAAATTGATTAGTAGGACATAAACTTAAAAGGTTTACTAATGAAAGTAAGATAATACTCTGTTCCATCGATGTATATTTCTTTATCGTTGTTGCATAATATATATAGCCTAATACCTATTATTAGGTCAAAGATATATCAAACAATAATATAAACGATATAAATAGTTTAAAACAGAGAACGCGCTGAATTCAAATACTGTATTTTATTAATTGAGGCTGCAGTGAGATAATAGCCTTGGAAGTGTCCTCCAAGAGCTGTAATGAAAGTGTACACACCCACTATTGCTTATTAGGTTATCTGTGACGAATCATAATTTTCTAATTAATGCATCTGTTACTTGTTAGAGGCCCAAGGAGAAATGTCCGACGCTACATACATCATCAGAAAATCATACCTATATTATTAGCACAGATGATATAAGGCTTTTACAGGGGCGGCGGAAGCATTTATTGATTGGTACGGCGTGAGAGTCTCCAATAACCTCAGCCCCACTATGATTGGAGCTGAGGTTAGAAAATGTTGTAAAATTTGCACGTCTATATGCTCGGAAATAGCACTCAAGTTCTTAATTTCGTTAATTTATTTATTTATAAACAAACCAACAGCGAAAACAAAAATCGCCACTTACAGGATTGGAAAAAAACATGAAAAATTACACCCAGGTCTTTCTGATGGCAAACATTTTCGAGAGCCATATGGGTGTTTAAGAAAAGTTAATTGGATTGTGTTTAAGTGTAATAGTTCATAGTGTTTTACATTTGCCGGCTTGGAGAGACATTTTTCATTAACATCCACTGATCCAGTCTATCGAGATTTCCCTGAAGTCCTTAGGCATCCTCAATATCATTAACGATTTTATAAATTTTAAGATCATCGACATACATTAAACATTTTGAATAATTGAAAAGTAAAGGAATATCATTAATATAAATATTAAACATTCCAGAGTTAACCGGCAACCAATTCGAAGACATGCCATCAAGAACCGCTCTCTGCTGCCTTCCATATAAATAACTACGAAACCAAGAAAGTAACGGGCCACATATATGCCATGCTGTTTCAGCTTAAGTAACTAATATCTGTGTTTCATTGGGTACAGTAGACCCAAGGCAATTAAATTTGTTAAATTGCCTTGGTAGACCTGCTTGTAATAATTCCTGGTGCATGTCAAACAAAACACATTTGATGGTAAGCCTTTTGAAACATTCCAAAAAAAAAATCTACAACACCTTCATAGTGAATGCTGGTAATGTAAATTAATCCTTTGGAAATCTTAGTACAGTACACCTATTATTTAAGCACAGACCCTATATACAAGTCACAACTTTCAAAACAAAACTTCAAAACAACTAAGGGAAAGGCCATATAACTTTTTGACCAATCAGAAGCCTGGTACGCCACCGAGAGGTCACAGTACGATCTACAGGAGTAGAGCTCCAGCAGCTAGCTCTGATACGTACGTGTCAAGGTTGACGATCGAGTAGGCGCGCTCGTTAAGTTTGAGAAGATTTCTTCAGAAATTTGTCTGAGCCTGGTCTCAGCAAAATTATTAAATATAAAGAAATCAGGTAAATATATGTCCAAAACTGAGACACTCATAGGCCTAGGCTAGTGACTATAGGCAGGAATTTGAAAAAAAAATTTATGAGATAGGCCTAGGCCTATTATAAATAAAGACTGAAGAAGACGGTGTAGGCCTAGGCCCTAGAGGCTCATTCATACCATCGAGTAAGTAGGCCTAGCCTAGGCTAGCGGCCCTAGGTCTAGGCTACCCGGCCTATGCAGTGCTAGGCCTACGCCTACGCACGCGGAGTGGCAGTCACATCGGCATTTGGCCTTAAAAATAGTTTTGTTCCATACTTGAAATTGATGGTTAAGGGTAGGTGATTAATAAAAGCATGGGAATTGTACGTATAGCCTATTTAGTAGAGTCACAGTACCTCAAATATACATACAAGCATGGATGGCCAAGGAAAATTTATTGAAAATGTACACCCAGCTAGGCCTAAATACTAGTCTAGAGAAGAGAGTGTTTAATACTCACCAGTGTATCTCTCACTAGCATTTGAAAATGTTAATAGAATAACGGTAACATATCGTTTTTAATGTTATCCTCTATGAATGTTAATAATATAGGCCTACCTAGTTAATGCAATCGTCAAATATCGTCGCTCAAAATGTTTGAAAAGTGAAAAGTGAAGCTCCCGAGTAATAGGACAGTTTATGGGTTTATTTAATTGATTTTATAGATAGATAAAGTCTACTAATAGTATGTATAATTTTTTTTCCGCCTAATTGTGGTTTTTCTTCCTAACAAGGGTTGTGGGGGGGGGGGCAGCCTTCCCCGATGGCCCCCCCCCCATAGGATGCTAGACTATCCAAACCATCCTAGATAGTGTCAGTAATCAAGAATTGGCATCATGTTGAGTACATTAGAGAGGCTCTGTACTTCTATTAATCAAGTCCACGGCCCATTCACTACAATAGCATTCAAGTTCGATTGTTCTATCTACAAACTAGATTTTTTTCTTTAATATGAAACATCCATTTGTATCTGTTGTGCACTGATCCACAAGGAGTGTGTGAATATCCACTTCCAACCAACAAATGCTTGACATTTTTCTACCCTGTATTTGAAATAAATAAACAAAAGCCTCTTCCAATTAAAGAAAGTGATAATCTACAGTACTGCCAGAAAGTACAGTACAGTATTGCAATTTTTCCTGCGCACACTTCGTTGCTACTTCGTAGTCTGATATAAACAATCTAAGCAAGGCTACGAAGCAAACCTATAGGCTATAAAGCAAAAGTGTGTTGTTTTTTTGTATGTGCAGAAAGACTGCTGTAGTTTACTGGAATAAACAATGTATTCTTGGGTCATTTGTGAATGACAAGCACAAGTTCAGACTGTTAATTTAAAGTATGGAGCTGTTTTTTCAATAAAAAAAATGTACACCAGATTTGATCAGAGTTTCCCATTCCACTCGCTGTCGACGACAGGAACTTGTTTGTACTCCTGTATTTAAGTAATATTTGTTTAATTAATTAGACTAGGGCCTAGCCTATTTTTTATTTACAATTATTTTACCTCTTTTAACTGTCAAAAAATGATGTCCTCAATAAGAATACACACATGTGAAAAGATTGTTCATTAAACAATATTTTGTAGTCTTGATTTAATAAGATAAATAATAAATATAAAATAGAGTTAACGTCCGTTAAATATAAAATTACCGAATGTCGCATGAAAAACCCAATGGAAAATAAAACTTATTTAATTGCCAGTTCATGTTGTCAAACCCAAATCCAGCAGCAGGCAGCGTGTACGCCAATCAGAACACAGGTAAGTATGTTAAAGTTTAACCTCGTGGCAAATGTTAAAAAGCTGTGGGTGACAGTGAGTAAAAAACAAAGGAAATGCGGTCCAGCATGACTAGCCTTAATTAGGCAAGATAGTGATTTCTATAATTTCATAGGTATTGGATCGCTTTGCAAGTTCTGCTCATTACGGTAAACAAACACAACGTGATCTTTTAATGTAGAATTCTTAATAATTTGTACTTGATTTGTCATCGATATTTTTAAAAGAAGAAAATGCCTACTGCCAGCACAATAACACCAGATCAAAATACTCCGAATTGGAAGTTAACCAGTATAATTACTGTCTGCTCTCTTCCTCTTAGGGGAAAATGTAGGTCGTAAATGACATCCAAAGTCGAACATACTGTTAATAGTGTAGTTTTATATAGTGCACTTATCCATCTAATGTAAGATGCTCAGGGCGCTTGATATGTGGACTAGGAACTCGATCAATGACTTTCTTCGCCCCTAAGGGTCCCTTCGTGTCTGTGCTACCCGGTACCAGCAACTCTCGTTGTCCACCACAGGGGCTGTCTGTTCTAGTACACCGGGGTATTCCCTGCTCGTCTCGGAAGATGTACTGGGTTCTTTATAGTGCACACAAGCCATTGTATACAGTGGGCATATGTTTTACAGTCCTTCGAACCAGCGCCGATATTATGGCTATAGCTTGCGGCGCCCCTGCTAACCGCTCTGTAGGCCTAGGACTAGGTACTGTAGCTAACCACGGTTTTAAAACATGATCGATCTAAGGTAGGAAATAATGAACAGTAAAGTTCTAACATTGTTTATTATTTAATTGCAACATTGCTCATGTGTTGAAAGGGGGTTGAAAGCTAGTAAACTTAATATTGTTTACGCATTCCTTATCAACCCAGAATCATTGCAAAGCTAATTAAATAACAATGACCTTCGCAGGGGTTCGTAGCTACATTCAAAATGGTACCTATGAGCATGTTACCAGTGGTTACGCGCAAATACGAAGCGATAATTCACGGCGGTATTGTAACTATTTTGGTCTATCTGCTTCATTAATGAACTTGATAATTTAGCATAATAAAAAGACAATGTATATTATTGATTGGATTAAAATTTTAAACAGTACTGATAATTTATTTGTTTAAGCTTTCTTTAACCACAGTGTGACCATTCAGTGACTAACACTGCTTTCCAATTAAGCCCTGGTACATACCAGTACCGTAAATTTTCGAATAAGCATCGCAGTGCTTGTAACATTTTTGGAGGCTTCAGTGCGATGCTTATTCAAGAATGGCGCTTATAATATTTATTGGCTTGGCGCTTTCCATGCCCATCACACGTTACCTATTTCATGTATTCCTGTTCTTCATAGGTCCTACGTCATCATAAATATACAATTATAAAGAAATGCTTGTGTCTTCATTGTGTTCATTTTAACACTGTATACATTGTATTTAAAACCCTGTTTCATTACACACAAGTGTTTATATTCTCTTGATTAAGCACAGCAGCACTTATTCGAGAGCAGCGTTTAACAAAAAATCATGTTCGGTGCGGCGCTTATTCGAGAGCGACCCTTATTCAAGCATTTACGGTAAATATAACTAAAATATACAAAAAATAAGTTTTTAAAAAAAATATTTATAGAAAAAAAAATCTAATGTATATACAGTATATGTTGGCAGCTAAAAGGAGAGACAATGTGTTTTGTATATAATAACAGAACGTAAGATTTCTATAATATTGACCTAAATTCCAGTACCAGACATTGATGTAATTGAAAAGGTCATACAAGGTTGTTTGACTTCCGACTTTATCTGTGGCTTCCATTAACAAGCAACCAATTGATTGGTCAAAAGTTTATTATGAGTTGAGGGCGCTAGCACTACATTTTCAATGTTATATCTGAATATGTTTCTTTCTATTTAATAGGAGTTCATTTTTATATTGATTCTACTTGTATTACTAAAGTTCACCACTGCTTTCAATCCATATGATTTTGATGGTAAGATATAATTACTTTTTATTCATAAAATATTTAATTTTTTTATTGAAATATAAATAACAACCTTTAAAATTTAATATTGTTATTGCTTACTTAACTTACGTATAAGAGTATCTGCTATTGAAAGTTAGAACAAGAAAGTATTTTTATTTTGATGGTGAATATTATATGGAGTGGAGTTTTAGCTACTGTATGCAAGATGCTTGCTTTTTAATCTCATGGTGCTGTATTCACTTCCTGTCGAGGTTACATGGTTTCAATATAAAATATAAAAGCTTGATTTTATTTTCACCCAGAAAGTGACCCTTGCAGTCGTAGATGTCATCGCTACTATGCTCCGGTCTGTGGCTCAGATGGAGAAACATATCACAGCGAATGTATCATGCTTGTGTACGCCTGCAAGCGCCAACAACGGATACGTGTCAAACACGTAGGAAAATGCAGACCTTCAGCTATTCCAGGTTTGTTAGCTTAAAATATTTTACAGTTACCCACCAACATAGATGAGTTATTATTAAATTTTGTTTTTAAAGCTTTGAGTAGAGGAGTTATGACTATTTTATGCTAATATATGTTAATGATATTTTTACTTTACTATTTTATGCTAATATATGTTCTCATTGGTATCGGAGAGCCATTAGACAGTGATTAAATGCACCTTTTAGCAATCCTGTCTAGTGTTTTTTTCCTCTCTGTTTCTTTGTGCTTGTCAGTTTTATTGTCCTTTGGACCAAATAAATGAAATGAAACACTTTAAGCAAATGTTGGTCTTCTATAAGTTGAGCATTAAATTGTATTCTTTATATTTCATTTAAATATTTATTTGTCTACAACATAACTTACAGTAAGTATATGCAATCAATAACATAACAAACTATAACATAATAGCTTAATATTTCAAACTTACAAAATCAATATTTTACATTTGCTCATAAATTTTGAATTGTACATATGAATTCTTTTTAATCTACAGATGTCGTTGTTTGTCCGCGAGGTTGTTCATCTATGATGGTACCTGTCTGTGGGACAGATTATGTTGTATATGACAACGAATGCATGTTAAAAAAGGAAGCATGTGAACATAAGCCATCACTAAAAAAGCTATGTGATGGCTTCTGTCCTGGTACAGGTAAGAACTAAAAAGAACCAGAAAGAACCTGTCTTGACAAATGCACAGAATTTGTTTTCCTATTCCTAGTGAACCCTTGTGTGTAGTGCTGTTATATAATTTTGGGGCTCAAAATAGCTAATCTATTAAATAATCAATTTTTAAATATTAATATAATTAAATAATAATAATAATAAAACAGGATTTATGTAGCGTCTAATGTATCACAGATCCCTTTACACGCTTTGCTTAAGTTTTAAACTATGGTGGGAAAATATACCTCGCCGGAAGCCAGCCCGGTGTTTCTGAGTCTAGATTTCAAGGCAAGGTTGGGCTTAACTACATTCACTTAACATTTACTTATAGTACTTATAGTAGTATAAAATAACTTCCGTAGGTATCCTCAGTCGATGCGCCCTCACATTTAGAATGGACTACAGACCGATGTGTGCTACAGATGGGCGGACTTACCTCAATCAAGCTGTAATCAATGTAGCCGCATGCCAATCAAATAATCCATCATTACGTCGATTTTCTTACGGACCGTGCGGTACTGACCATCGTAAGTAGCCATACGTTATCCATTCTAACGGAGTGAAAATACAAACATGACCACCTTGCAATCACCTTCATAAGGTGAGTAAGTAGCCCAGAAAAAAGGAACTACATATGATGAATTTTGTAATGACCAAATGGATATATAGAATGTAATTGCCTGTAATGATTAAGTTGATATTTATATTCAAGGATACATACAGTATGCAGTGAAAGCGAAATGTGCAATGATTTAAAAATTTACAATTTATGCCAACATTGATGTACCAAAATACAATCGTAAGATCAATGAAATATTAAAATTGGTAAAATTAAAGCAATATATACATTATTAAAATATATTATTATATACATTATTGACATATATACAAAATAATTTTTTTTTTTTATATTTAAAATGAATACTATGTCTATAATCAGATCATTCTCTAAAATAATTTAGAAAGTAATTTTTATCAATACAAAATTAATTTCAAAAGTTTTATGTCTAAAAATATCCTATTTTCTTGTAAGGAAAGAGGAGAAAGTGTAGGAAACTTCGCTGTGAGATGTACACTTATGAACCAGTTTGTGGTATAGACTCTCGAACATATGATAACAGCTGTATAATGCAATATGAAAATTGTCTGGATGGAAATTATGCTCATGGTGCTGTAAGAACATTATACAATGGTGAATGTACTATCAAAGGTAAGCCCACAGTCCCAACCTGGTTCCATCTATATGTTGATAAATAATAAGCTATACATCACAAATGCTGGTTATATCTAAAAAATGGCGTTGCTAATATGAGATTTTTAGCCTCCATTTTGACTATGACCCCCCGGGGAAACTTAGAAGCCCCAGGAAAGGGAGGCGTGTTCACTGACCGGCACTCTTGATATCCTGGTGAGAAGCTTGCTTGAGTAGACCTATATTGCAGAATTTGCATTGATTTATGTCCATCTGGAATTCTCACCCTGTTTTACAAAATGGCCACATAACACATAGATTTAACTGCATTAATTATGTTGGATTAATGTTTGTATAATTACAGTAGTGCTATTTAATTAATTTTTTTAGTATTAAAATATAGGTTAAACCTCACAGATGCAAGGTCCTCATTACAATAATAATGCAGGGCTGAAAAATAACCTCCAAATCATAGTGGCCAGCAGGGCCAGTAAGAAAAAAAAATGATACTGGCTCTTCCAAAGTTATACTTGTCCTATATTTTTTTTCGGTCCGACATATAATTAACGATAAAAACCAGCAAGATGACATTGGTTTAATAATTTGATGTTTATTACATTATAATATACTATTACTGTAAGTAAAATTTACAATTAATTATACAGACCTCATCTCAGAAGCTAACGGTCAATGCTGTTTGTAAATCGTTTTTTCACAAAAAACTGAGATTTTACATTTTTTTTCACAGAAAAAGATCATTTTTTGAGGTTGGGCTCACTCTAACCATGCTCTAACATATTTTTAAGCCAATTGAATCTGTTTTCAGCCAAAATTTGACAGAAATTATTAAAAATCATTAGTCCGAGCTGACAAGAGCCTCCGGCCATTGTACCGGAAAAATCCATTGTAGTTCATGACATGGGGAGAGAGTCTTTTTTATGGCCCAAAATTGTGATTTTAGATCACATATGGATTGGCCATGAAAATAACGTTATTTGATAGGCAAATTGAAAAAAACTTTAAGAGTTTGCTATATATATATGTGTATTTTTACGATATATACTCATGCTTCCTACGCTGTTGTGAAATTGTAAATCCAGAAAATGTACTATATCACTGTTTTCAAATGGTTCAAAAGTAAAATTAATCTGTTTATGAAAAGCGTTAAAATGACGTAGGATGTGATGAAAATCATTAGGTTTAGCTAGCACTAGTGTGTTGTCAACAAAACAAGTATAAAACTTAATACAGTAATACCTGATTCAATAAATTTAGGAACAATAGACTCTTCTAGTTCAGTCATTAATTATTGGCTAAAACTGTCCAAGGGGTGAGCCCATTGAAACGCTGTAAGTTTGTTTATAGAATTCATTATTACATGTAAATACTGTTTTAGTACAGCAATCCCTAAGTAGTTTCCTTAAACATATTGCAATGCCTCACAATTTTGTATATGATCATTTATAACACTATCAGATCATTAAGAATGTTCTTTAAGTCTAGTTATTAAGCGCTGCATTTAGCTAAGTAAGATATGATTGAATTTATTTTTTTATAATAATTAGTTTTTTTAAATTATTTATAGCAATTTATTATACTGAACTAACTAATTGATTGATTTTCTTTATATTTCATATACAGTTGAAGTCCCACCTAAGTCAAAATTGACCACATTTCCAATGAGTACGCATGATTTACAAGAAAAGGGTGGTGTAACTCGGTTGGATGGACGAACAAACACAATCAAACCTACACAAGAAATGACATCACATGTCAAAATTAAAGGAGAGACATTTCAAACAACTCAGATATCAAGGACAATTCAGCAAACACTAGTTACCAACAAGCTAACACCACATATAGAAGTGTCAGACACAATTGAACCAACACAAATTCTAGACACTACAACAGAGGAACGAAAAGTCATACAGAAATCACCAGAAATAGTTCCAAAAACAATAAAGCCAAAAGTAACTACAGACAAAGTAGTTGTTGATGAAAAAATAACGATTAAACCAACAGCAGTTTCAGAGTCAACAACAGAGGATGAACAAGTAACAGAATTATCACCAGAAATAGTTCCAAAGACAATAGAGCCAAAAGCAACTTCAGACAAAGTAGTTGTTGATGAAAAAATAACGATTAAGCCAACAGCAATTTCAGACTCAACAACAGAGGAGGAAAAAGTAACAAAAAAAACACCAGAAATCGGGCTGACGACGATAGAGCCAACACCAACAACAGACAAAGTAATTGTTGATGACAAAGTAACAATTACACCAACAGCATTTTCCCACTTAACAACAGAGGAAGAACAAGCGACACAAAAAATACCAAAAATCGGGCCAACAACAAAGGAGCCAACAACAGACAAAGTAATTGTCGATGACGAAGGAACGATTAAACCAACAGCAATTCCAGACTCAACAACGGAGGAAGAACAAGTAACACAAGAAACAATAAAAATAGGACCAAAGACAATAGAGCCAACACTAACAGCAGACAAAGTAATTGTTGATGAAAAAAAAAAAATTGAATCAACAGCAATTCCAGACTTAACAACCGAGGAAGTACAAGTTACACAAAAAACACCAGAAATAAGGCCGATGACAAGATTGCCAATAGCAACAACAGACAAAGTAATTGATGAGGAAGAAACAATTAAACCTACGGTAACGCCAGACAAAACCATAGAAGAGGAACAAGTCACACAAAAACTAGAAACAAGGCCAAAGACAACAGAACCAACACTTACAAAAGACAAAGTAATTGTTGATGAGGAAGAAACAATAACAATAGTTATTCCAGACAAAACAACAGCGGAACGAAAAATCATACAGAAGTCACCAGAAATAGAGTTGAAAACAATAGAGCCAAAACCAACTACAGATGAGGAATGGCAAGTTACACAAAAAACACAAGAAATACATCCAACACCAATGACGAGCAAAGTTTTTGTTGATAAGCAAGGAACGATCAGACCAACAAAAATTCCAGACACAACTATAGAAAAAAAACAAGAGACAAAAAAACAAACACTAGAAACACTTGAAACAGTAAAGCCAATACCAACATTTGACGCATTGGATGTTACTAATGAAAATACAATGGATCCAAACATATTTCAAGGTACTACAATAGAGAGACAAAAGGTCACACAAAAGCCAACACCACAAGTAGGAAAGGAAACAGAAAAGTTGTCACCAACAACTCCGGAAATCTTAGAGTCCTCTCAAAAGACTAGTCATCAATTTACAGATAGTATAACAATAGGAACTGATCAAACAGGAGAACCGGACTCTTCAGTACGCAAATCGCTTCCTCCAACTCCCGTACCTCCACCTACACAACCAGCTGGTACAAGAGGAATAACAGGAAAAGGAACACCTTCACCAATTATAATGGAATTGCTAACCTCAGATAGCACTGTTAATGCCACGGTTTCTTTAAGTACAGTAACCATGTCTGAAGAGCTAGTTCCTGTAATTAGTTCCACTGTTAACAAAACGTTCATATTGACAACTAGTGAATCAAAAATACAGTCTAAGCCTCCACCAGTTTTCTCAACAACCTCAAGGCCTGTTGAAGTAGTATCAACAACTGCTAAATTTGTCAGTGTTGATCAAGAGACTGGTATTGGAAAACAATTTGTAACATCATTGAAACCGGAAATTACAACTGTTCCTGATGTTTTTACTACACCACAGATCACTGATATTGTATCAAATGAAGTTAGTGGGGAAACTGGTTCTGGAGAAATGATAACATCAAACAAAGTATCAGGTTTTATGAGCACATTTAAACAAACACCAATTCCCCAAGAAGAGCAGGAACCTACAGAGGAATCACATATTGGCAAGAATTACACTCATGAACATCCAACAGGTACTAAATCAATAAAAGATGATGGCTTAATATCAGCAACACAAAAAACTTCATCAATTCCAAAAGCAGATTCGGTAATAGGGGATTTTACATACAATGTTTCAAAAACACAGGCCTCAAAAAATACTGCCGTAATGCACGAAGAACTCACCACACCAGACACAGAAGTAGAAATACAGCAGACAAAAACAAAGTTGGCTATAAAAACTACACCTATTGTTGAAATCATTGAAGATATTCTAACAACACTAATGCCAAATGACACTGATTTAGAAGAACAATCTACTTCCACATCTCAAGGAATGACCAGTGCCACAGTAGGGGAAAATATGGTTGCAACAACACATTCAGTGACACCAACTTCAAGATCTGATGGAGTGGCATCTACAACAGCAAAGTCTGTCACTGTGGATCAACAGCCCGATATTGTAGAACAAATTGCAACATCTTTGAAAGCACAAATTACAGCAGATATAAATGTGTTTACTACAGAGCAGCATACTGATATTGTATCAAAAACACAAGATGGTGAATTTGGTTCTGGAGTTGATGAAATGGTAACATCAGACAAAATATCAGGTTTTATGAGAACGTTCACACAAACACCGATTTCTTATCAAGAGCAGGATCCTACACAAAAATCTTCTATTGGCGAAAGTTTTACGCAAACACATCCAACAGGTACCAAATCAATTAAAGATAAATACTTAATAACAGCAAAACAACAAACTCCACCAATTCCTGGAGCAGGCTCTACAACAGTGGCTTCAAAAGTGGATATTTCGAAAACACAAGCTCCAGAAGACATTGAGGAAGTGCATGAAAAACTAACCACATTAAAATCACACACCAAAATAGATATAACGCAGCCAACACCAAGTGCTGAAATTATTAATCCAAAGACAGCAATTTCAATGCCAATTGATTTGGAAAAACAATCAACTTCCACATACGTAAATTCTGCTAGTTTTACAATGGAAGGAGGAAATATTGTTGCAACAACACCACAATTTACACCGAATGATTTGCAGATGATGACGACCGGTGAATCTGGAGATGTGATTAAAACAAAAAAGGAGACATTAGAATTGACGACCACAGACAGTATTGCTGATACCACTATTTCTTTCAGCAAAGTCACAATGTCAAAAGACTTAAATAATGAATTAACTTCTGGTGTTAGCAAAACGATTATATCAACAACAACTGAAGATAAATTAAAATCTCACAAGCCTATGCCAGTAGTTGATGTTTTTTCAACCACTGTAAGACCTGTTGAAATACCATCAACTGCTGCTAAGGCCATCACAGTACAACAAAAGTCTGATGGTGTAGAAAAATTAGTAACATCTTTGAAACCAGAATCTTCAGCTTTTGTCGATGCTTCTACTACGCCGCAAGTCACTCATATTGTATCAAAGAAACAAGATGTTGAAATTGGTTCGGGAGTTAAAGGAAATGAAACATCAGATAAATTATCAGGTTTTATAAGCACATTTAAACCAACACCAATTCCAAGTAATGAGCACAAACCCACACCAGAAGCAGATGTTATTGATAGATTTACACAGAAGCATCTAACAGATGGCAAATCAGTTAAAGACGACAAAACACAGGCTCCGGAAGAAATTGATATATCGGATAAAGGACTCACCACAATAATACCAGACACAACAGTAGAAGTACATCAGACAACCACAAAAATGGCAGAAAAATCAACACCGATTGTTGAAGTTATTCATGCTAAGCAAACAACACCAATGCCAATTAAAACTGATCTGGATGAACAATCTGTTTCTCCATCTGTAAAACCAACTGATTTAGCAACGACTAGTGACCCTACAGTAGGAGGAGGAAAAATGAGTGCAGCGACACAATCAGTTACACCAATGCAACAACCCAACGTAGTTCAGACGACAACCAGTGAACCTGTAGCTGTGATGAAAACAGATAAAGAGACATTGGAATTGACGACGTCAGATAGTATTGCTCATACCACCATTTCTTTAAGCAAAGTAACCATGTCGCAAGAGTTAGTCAATGCTTCTACTACACTGCAACTCACTGATGTTGTATCAGAAGGACAAGTTGTTGAAATTGGTTCTGGAATTGAAGGAAAGGTAACATCAGATAAAGTATCAGGTTTTATAAGCACATTTAAACCAACACCAATTCCAAGTAAAGAGCACAAACCAACAACAGAAACAGATGTTATTGACGGATTTACACAAAAGCATTCAACAGATGGCAAATCAATTAAAGACGACAAAACACAGGCTCCAGAAAAAATTGATATAATGGAAAAAGAACTCTCCACAATAATACCAGACACAACAGTAGAAGTACATCAGACAACCAGAAAAATGGC
>NW_022723670.1:0-665 GCF_011630105.1 Anneissia japonica
GCCTATACAGTACATTCACAAGTATTTGTTCAAAAAATGAGGCTAGGGGCAGGGTTGAAGGATTTTCCTCATCCATACAAATAACAGGTTGTTTTGCAACATCCCTTTATTTTTTGTATAGGCCCCACACTCTGTAAAGTATTTTAATTGTATGGATGATACTTCAAAAACTAGCTCAAATTTGTGTGGAAAATCTCTAGGAAAATAAGTGTACAAATCGTAACTTCTGTGTAATAATACATTGGTTATATTAGGATTAGGTCAAGGCCTTTTATGCAAAACCTGTGCTGAATTGACCCTTATTTTTCCAAAATGTGCGTACAGATTTCTAGGCCTCATTTTTGGGTGGAGGATATATTCTGTGTGCAGGTGCAGGCCTTTACAGTCTGGTATAGGCCTATCTTTGGGTTTTTAGTGATCAGTGGCATATCTAGGGGATCATAGAACTGTAATTTTTTTTAATTGATACCTCAAAAACCAGCTCAATTATATGCAGAAAATCACTATGAAAATAGGTGTGCAGAATGGTAGTTACTTCATAATTACATTGTTTTAATATTAGATTAGGCCAGAGAAAGCCTATATTTCGCCAAAATCTGTGTGGAAATTGGCCCTTATTTTCCGTAATGCGCAGATGTATTTCTGAGGCCAAATTTTTGCGCAGA
>NW_022723671.1:0-1146 GCF_011630105.1 Anneissia japonica
TTTACGTTTTACATACATTCTCCATACTCCAAAATAAAAAGAAAACCAAAACAAACAAAACAAAACATACAAATCAAAACAAATAAAAAACATAAGTTTACATCTTTGTATTTGGCCTGTATTTTTTTTAAAGATTTTGATGTACATAAGATAAATGTATATTAAAGTTGTTTGATACCCATCCCTGCAATCACAATTCTTTCAGTTACTTTATAGAACGCATTTATCTGTTGGGCTACATGATTTGTTTGTGTTCCTCCTGGGAGAAAGTGCACACAAATTCAAACATTTATATCTCATTGTCAACAATAAGGACGTTTACAAGGCTTGCCAATCCTCTAGCAAGTGACCTAGAGCCATTATCTCCGCCATCTTCTCTCTAATATATCTAAGGAGGGACTGAAAGCATTAGGAAAATTGGACGGATTTGCAGGGGTTGAACTTTATTAGGCCACTGGGAAAAGGAATTTATCAAATTCCATTTTATACAAATACTAAATGTGGAGATTTGCATCTTGAAGACATTTGTACATCTCATCGTATACTGGGTTATTAATGAAAGGGATTGCGGTTTTACAACTAAAGATGGATTATTTATTGTGTTATTTTAGTTAGTAATATACTTGCAATATAAGTTAGGTAATTTGACCATGAAATTAGTGTAATTTATGATGGAATTAAAAAAGAACTTTTTGATAATTAAAAAAGGATTGGAATGCATTATTATTTGTATGATAACATAGAATTTGATATTTTGTGCTATATAAATCTTTCTTTATGAAATAAAATGATATAAAATATTGAGTAATGGATTCTTTTCATAGACACTGTAAACAGTTTTAAGGAACTAGGCCATGTTGTCTGCATTATCAGATCTGCCTACCTTTTTCTGATTTGTAAAATCTCTCTGTTGTTTTGATTTAGTTTGTCACCATTTTGGACTTGGACTATTCATTCTTGACAATATCCAAAATAAAGAACGAAACGTAGAGTCAATTATGGCCTCACGTCTGTAATTTTTGGGAGTTACCATACTCATAGGCCAGTAAGGTTTTCCTTTAAAAAAAAAAAAAAAAAACATTTTTTTTATAACTTTAAATTTGAATTTATGATGAATAATATAGTGCCTTTTACAATGCAATTTAT
>NW_022723672.1:0-1207 GCF_011630105.1 Anneissia japonica
TCATAGTTTATTGATACAGTAGTACATGACATATATCATAGTTTATTGATAAAGTAGTATAGTAACGGCAGCACTGTGCTCCATTTCTCAGCTGTTGTACATTCCCTTCAATTCGCTAAACACTTCTATGAATAATGCAGAAGCCACGGTTGAAAAATGTAGCTCATAAATATGCATAGTGAACCTCGCTGTTGTGACCTCTAAGAAGTGACTACCGATTACATCACATCAGTCCATAAAAATAACACTTTTTTTATAGCGTAAGAACCAAAGATCTTATAAATTACAAGATAGTGTTCTCCAGGATTTTCGTGTCACAAATAGAAGCATCCAGTTCACACAGAAAACAATAGAAAGCAAAGATCTTATAAACACAAGATACGTTCTACACGATTTTACGCATAACAAATAGAAGTTTTGATTTGGCAGAGGAAAGTAATCAGTTTTGGGAGAGGGCGTCCTAGTCGTTGCCATTGATCTGATGTAGGGTGTTCGCGTTACGCCAAAGTTTGTTACCAAGTTAATTTGTTCCTTATGTTCCAAGTAGAGGGCGCATTGTAAATCATACGCTTCTAATTGTTACGCATAAATGAAAAGTCGCGCGGTGTACTATGTTACTATGGTCAGAGCGGTCAAGGTTCAAAAGTTTTCAATTTTGCAAGAGGGCGTCGTTCATGCGTTAATACAGAATTTGTACGCGTAAATCGCGGCGAACGCTATCTTGTGTTTATAAGTTGTTACTATGGCGGTTGTTCCAGAATTTGAGATCATAGATGTCAAAGTTGAAAAATAATTGCAATTGCAAGAGGGCGTCCTACACTGCATTATTTATTACAGAATTTGCACGCAGAAATCGCGGAGAAACGCTATCTTGTTATTATAGATCTTTGGTAAGAACCAGTAAAATTTTGGCCAGGCTCAATCATCTTATTTTTTTGGCCAATTTCAGGCTCAGAATGTTCTTATTTTGTTCTTATTGGTTTTTGAGCAAAACAATTTCTTCTTTTAACAGAAAATAAAGTTTTATCTGATTTCTGATAATGATATCGTTTTGATTTGACGTTTCAATGCTCTTCATTATAAAAGCTACTGGCATTTGCCTACAAACTTTTCTTACAAAAACATTTTTTTTTTTTTTTTAATACTAATATTTTTTTACCTCTGAATTTTCACAGGTCAAACCACAGTGTATAAAGTACCACAACTG
>NW_022723673.1:0-780 GCF_011630105.1 Anneissia japonica
GTTGCTTATCACTGGGAACACAAATAATGTATTAATCAAATAAATAATAACACAGTGCTCAAATATATAAGAACATGATATTATAAATCGTATCAAACATAATTCATCAATGAAACAATATCACCATTTCCTGTTTATCATTTTAGATGTTGAACCCCCTACAATAACTTGTGGTGAAGACATTGTTCAGAACACAGACTCGGATCTAAATTATGCCATCGTCACTTGGTCTGATCCTGAGACAACCGACAACGTTGGTGTAGCAAATGTAGTGTGTACACCTGCCTCAGGTGACCAAATAACAATCGGAGAAACAGACGTAGAATGCTCAGTCTCTGATGCTGCAGGGAACACGGACACGTGCTCATTCACTGTAACTGTTGAAGGTATTTTTTAATGATTGTTATTTCATTATTTTCTTTTTCTTTTTTTCTTTTACGTACAGCTCTGAGGTAAAAATTTAATATTTAATCTAAATCCTTCTTTAGATATTTCATACATTATTATTTAAACACATTTTTTTCATTACTTTTGTGTAATATTTGTTTTAATTCTTTTAGTAAAAAGCTTGCTTTATATATATATATAATGTATATATATATATGATATTGAAGGAATATATATATATATGTGCTTATATATATATGCTTATATATAATTGTAAATGTATTTAATTATGATGTATACAATGGTTAAATGTTAAAAGTTATATCACGCAAACAATATACTTCTACACTATGTTATTTACTTTTATTATTTGTATTTTTATATTTGCTATAT
>NW_022723674.1:0-1134 GCF_011630105.1 Anneissia japonica
AGAGTATGTATCAATGTGATTGCGAGCACGTAATGTTCCCAGTAAATTAAATAATAATAGAGACATTGATAAAATCAAATGAAACGGTCGACGTATTGGAGGAACATAAGTATTTTATTGCACACGAATATTTCGTCCTATTTCGTCCTGTCCTCAGAACCTTCTCAACGTGAATGAAAAAAAAAACATTACAAAGTAGATAAATCATGAGCTATGGAATAACAGTAAATAACAATGAAATAACAATAAGACAATGCTGGGCGTAATTAGTTATTCGTGAAAGTTTAGCCACTAGCAAAGCCTAGATCTCTGTTAAGTCCCTTAGTATGTGATTTAATACGGAGTATCCATCGTAACTCTGCGCAACGTCTATCTTTAGTAGATTTGTAGTCACTGTCTATGATGATGAAACGAAAATTAGAAATTGAATGCCCGGATGAATTGAAATGGTCACTCATAGGAAATCCCTTGCTTTTATCTCTAATAGATTTTTTATGATTATTGAGTCTGTATCTTAGTTTAGTGCCAATCTCTCCAATATAATTACCCATGTTACATTTATTGCAGTAAATCATACACACCACTGTGATCACAATCTAATCTGTGGGTGCGTATAGTGCAATCTGTCCCAGGTACATGGAATAAGCTGTCTGAATTGTGATGACAGTGCAAAGTTGACACCTAGGTTTTAAACATGGTGTGTTTCCATACTCTTGGGTGGTAGGAGGTAATTTGGATGAAGTCAAAATCGATTTCAAATTGGGTGGCTGTCGTCTAATGATAGGTGGATTGCAAAAAAGAGGTGCAATCCTGGAATCCTGCATGTTTCAGAGCATTATAATCACTCTTGAGAGTATGAGCTAGAGACCGAATTTTAGGGCCGTAATTTAAAACAAAGGGTATCCTATCATTACTAGTATTAGGTATATAACATAGCAAATCATCGCGTGATCTTAATGATGCCTTGAATACTGCAGATTTGATTAAAGATATAGGATAATTGCAATTTAAAAAATGAGATGTCATGTGAGACACTTGCTTAACAAAATCAAGAATGGTTAGAACAAATCTCAGGGACGTATCCAGGGGGGGGGGAGCCGTGGGAGCCGCGGCTCCCCCCCCCCCCTTTTGTAC
>NW_022723675.1:0-581 GCF_011630105.1 Anneissia japonica
ATGCACAGCGCATATGTACTGTATGCACTGTATGGTGTGACTGCTGTAGTTAGTAAACTGAATTATAATTAATTTAGTGCTGAATACTGAAAAATGGAAAAAATTTAAGGTCTCACCACGAAATGAGATGCATCATAGTGAAATCATATTGAGATATTCACCAAAATAGGTCAAAGTCAAAACTTTTTGCAAAATGTTGATTTTAATGTTTAGAAATAAATTAATACTTATATTTGATTTATGATTGTATAATTTTTAAAGTGAATTTACTTACTAAAACGGTGTTCTCTGTGCATTAAATGCTGTAATTCTACAGTAGTCCTATTATTTGTACAGGTTTATCTTTGAGGCCAATTTTTTTTTTTTTTTTGGTTGATTTCAATCTATTAACTCTATTTTTAGCTGTCAGGCTCACAACATCATTTAGTTAAGTACTATGAAATTAGACATAGCTCCATGTTAAGGTAATTGCAGCAGTCTAATTAACCTTTATACAGTATAGTTTCTCATTTCCTCTACTGCATTATCTATGCTAGCAGGGCGATAGAAATGTTTGAACCTCAACAAAATTTTAAATTAAC
>NW_022723676.1:0-507 GCF_011630105.1 Anneissia japonica
AGGGCCTAGGCCTGTCTTGCCGTAGAATTTATATTATAATTCCAAAGAAAACGTCCAACAAACAACGATTGGTATATTACATATTTTTATAAATAAATAATACTAGGCCAAGTAACAAACTAGTCTAGGCTAGACTAGGCCTAGGGAACACCGGGCCTAGGTAGGTACCCCCAGCAGGCTAGTCACTAGCCTGGATGCAGGTCAACTCGGCCACAAGTCAACTCGGCCACAGTCAACTCGGCCACAAGTCAACTCGGCCACAAGTCAACTCGGCCACAAAATGTTCGGCTACAGCCAACTCGGCCACAAGTCAACTCGGCCACAAATCAACTCGGCCACAAGTCAACTCGGCCACAAGTTATTTAATGTAAATCTAAGTTTTTACATCCCTTTTCTTCAATATATGATTGAAATAAAGTACACAGTATGTTTTAGTAAAACATGACCACCACACTACCAAAAGAGATTTGAATGCTATTGCCTATGAATTAAAAAGAGTTATTTATT
>NW_022723677.1:0-609 GCF_011630105.1 Anneissia japonica
ACCTTGTTTACATTAGAGTGTCTGCGTTATGAAGGTTCTGTTTATTATAATTATAGATCTAAATTTTTCTAGATTCAGCCTATTATTCAGTTTGCTTTTTGCTGATTATAGGAATATATACTTTATTTTGTCTTCCTGTCGTTAGTTTGCTTTTTGAGATCAACAAATTATGTGGAACATACGTGGAATAATAATAGTTTATATCATGTATATGTTTATATATTGTATAAAAGATTTTTTAATTTTCAGTGTAGACTAGCCATCATTTTTTTAACTTTAACAATTTTCTTGCATGGACATTTCAGTTAAACTATGATAGAAAGCATTTTGTATGTATTTCATCTGTAGATACTGGTAGATGTGATACCTGAAAGGAATCTAGAAAATATTATTAATTGAAATATAATTCAATTTTCTAAAGGACGCTTGTGTGCCATTTTTGGTTTGATGGAATCACGGTAAACACGACGGAACCAATTCATTGTGACGTTTATGTCATTTATCTCACTAGCAGAACAAGACAATTGTAGTTCTGGGAAAAGTATGCAAACATTCTCTTTTAGAAGTTCGCAGGCAACCAATATGGCTGCAGTTGCTAGCCTCGACGCA
>NW_022723678.1:0-921 GCF_011630105.1 Anneissia japonica
TTGTTTCTCCTTTTCTTAACCAATCCTGGGTTTAATTTTTTGTTTGTTTTTAAGACGGCGGATGTTGTCTGACCACGTTACGGGCAACCAGCGTCCGTCTGTCTTCGTTGAAGAGAGTGTGGTTCTCGGATGTCGTGCCCGTCTTGTCCGATCTCAGAAAGAACATCATCCTCTTCAGAGGGGAAGGCGCGCGTCCCGAGTTCGAAATCGTGTCACCGACGAATTCCGGACGAATTCCGAAGGGAAGTACGGCCCGACGTCCGACGGGTTGACTATCCGAAAGCGCACTTCGATCTCGTCGCAATCGTCGTCGAATTCGTTGACGAAACTTCGGGAGCTCTCCCGAAACGGTTTGAGCAGTTTGGACGGAAACGATCTCGGCCGATGTGGAGGCGGCGGTTGCGAGGACGACTGCCGATCTTCGCTATCGTCCGCGGAGTCTTCGGCGAAGGTCCGGCCCTCCCGATCGAAGGGCAATTCTGCGAAGACGTCGACAATCGGCGTCGAACTGCGAAACGGACTTCTCACGAAGTCGGATATCGGGTGGCAGCACAGCAGGATCCTGGCGCACGTCAGGAATCGAGAAAAGCAATCGGACGAACGATTCCACTCGACGTTTCTCCCGTTCACGAAGACGACGTTCTCGAAGTACGTCGTGCCCTTCTTGGCGCCGGTCGGCGGACGGCGGTTGGCACCGTCGGCGTCCCTCGGGTCGACAGAAGCCAGCACCAACGGAAAGGTCGAGAGACTGGTGACGTAATCTTCGTTCTGCCTGCTGGCCATCTCGGCGGTCACGCCGTCGAACGAGGAGGCGTGCATGTACGGGATGCTGTGCCCTACGTGCTGCGTGACGCGTACCGCCTCGTCGTACGCGTCGAAAGCTGGCATCAGCGACGAGATCTCGAGGCGCTGTTCTTGGGC
>NW_022723679.1:0-1655 GCF_011630105.1 Anneissia japonica
TACTGAGATTATTATTACTGATGTCAAGGCCCTCTAATTCCAACTTGACTCCTCTACTTGAACACCCTCTAATCATATCATTGATAATATCACCAGACAAAGTGCAATCCCTCAAGGAAAGCCTATTCAGTTTAGGTGTGATAAATAAGGATGAAAATGAAGAACCATCAATGTTACTGAGATTATTACTACTGATATCAAGGTACGTTAATTCCAACTTGACTCCTCTACTTGAACACTCTCTAATCATATCATTTATAATATCACCAGACAAAGTGCAATCCCTCAAGGAAAGCCTATTCAGTTTAGGTGTGATAAATAAGGATGAAAATAAAGAACCATCAATGTTACTGAGATTATTACTACTGATATCAAAGTCCCATAATTCCAACTTGACTCCTCTACTTGAACACCCTCTAATCATATCATTGATAATATCACCAGACAAAGTGCAATTCCTCAAGGAAAGACTATTCAGTTTAGGTGTAATAATAAATAAGGATGAAAATGAAGAACCATCAATGTTACTGAGATTATTACTACTGATATCAAGGTACTCTAATTCTAACTTGACTCCTCTACTTGAACACTCTCTAATCATATCATTCAGATTAGATGAAACCTGAAAACCTAAAGAAGTAAGTTGTGGTGCATTAGTTAACAAATGAACTGCACTTGAAACTGTAGTTGGTTCTGAAAATGTATAGTGGTCTATATTATATTTGAAATTTAATTTCTGATATTCAGCTGTTAAGTATGAAATATCATCAGCAACACATATTCTACAAATTATTTTTTTAAACAGATATATTTGTGTATCCTTTGACACAGCAGCCATCATTATATGGGCAAGCATTCCGAATTTTTCTTCAGATGACATTCCTCCAAAAAAACAATCAATGTCAGTTACCACTTTTTCATTTAAACACTCATGTTCATATATATATCCAATTTTTCTCATAAGTTGTATGAAATTCTCATTTTGATTGAGCTCTACATTGGGAACGATGTAACTGATAAATGTTCTTACTGATTTACAAATGCCATAAATATGTGGCTTTATTTTTAAATCTGTCCTGGTCATGTGATCAATAACTGCCTTTTCTACAGTATCCATGTGCTCTTCTTTTACAAATTTTAAGTGTGTCATTAAAGAATGATATGTTGAAATATCATTAGTTATCCAGTGACGCAAAAACATGCCAGACTTGTCACCCAGGAATCCAATTGTAAACACCCTTGCCATGTGAAAATATTTACTTCTTATCATTTGCCATTCATTATCACCCAATGGCTTAAGCAGCATTTCCATGCCGTTTGAACACTCATTCTCCAACATTTCTGCCTGACATAGTTTGTATAAGTAAAACCCTACTAATGACTCTACTATCAATTTGTGAGGAGTCGTAAAAATATCTTCAAAATCTGATATTAGATTTGGTGCATCTTCGTACACAAATCCCAGTTTTAACGCCAGTGCAACCATTTCTTTTGGTCCTTTCAAATCTCTTTTGTTAATTGAAAGTTGGTTTTTCTTTAAGCTTTCATAGAAACACTTTCCTAACAGAAGCAATGCCTTTACAAACTTCTTTGGAGTGTTTTCAAATATTGAGATTTTTTGCTCTTTGTCTGGCTGTTTGTCAATGAACTGATTC
>NW_022723680.1:0-1654 GCF_011630105.1 Anneissia japonica
AATACATAAGAAAAATATATATGAAAACAATATTTACATCAGGTCAGACTAATGATTATATATTCATATTGTCTTAGAATTGCAAGAATGTCAGAGTTCACCATGTCAAAATGGTGCGACCTGTAATGAAGGAATTGCTGGATATGTCTGTGAATGCGTTATTGGTTACGAAGGATACAATTGTGAAACTGGTACCATCCTTAAAACTTAAAAAGCTTGTATTGACAGAACTCAAATTAATATATATTTTGAGTAGCTTATACACTGATGTTTTTTTAAACATTTCTGCTTTTTCTATAATTTTCCACTTGTTATGCAATTAACATTTGCCTTTAAACACACTGTAGTTGTAGTAGCTGCATAATTTCTATTCAAGGTGTGTAGATTGTTGAAGGAATGTATGTTTCCCAAGAATATGCTTAATTCTGTGTCAAGTTTTATCCTTAATGTAGACATGAACTAGTAGTATGTGTGATTTGCTCCAGTGGAATTAATAAACATTGCTTTTTTTCTTCAAATTTGCAAGTGGTAGCGATTGATTCAGATTCGGCAGACAATGTATCAAGCGTTGCGTGTAATTGTTTATTGATCAAGCCTTTATTTACCAAGTTTTTATAGTGTGTAACATTGAGAAAGAAAACACTGGTCTATTATTATAATGACTCGCCCTACAAAATAGTTGGAATAGCATGTAGAGTTGATTGTATAGCGCTATAGAAGTATGGAATTATTATTATTATTATTATTATTAAGAAATTTATTTAAAATGGCTAACATATACTGCTGGTTTTCTTTTTTCAGGATTCACTAACATTTCATTTTGTAGTGTGCACTTTTACTCTTCAAAGTATTGGAGCAGATATACAGACCTGATTTATTAATACACTGTATATCTTTTAAAGTTTCTCTATATCTTTCATATTAACAATGCTTTAACAGGGTTATTGCAAGTATCACATCATTAAACTTGTTTTCTATAAATATTAAAAGAAGATGGTGATGATGATGATTATGATGATAATGATATTGATGATGATGGTAATGGGGATGATAATGATGGTATTATAATCATGATAATAATGATGGTTGTGGTGAATCTGAGAGAAGGAAGAGGATGATGTTGAAGACACTTTCATGGTAAAACATATCTATATTTTAATGGTTTTGACTATTAATTTTAAGCTGTTACTCACAAATGCTTTTTGGGCAAAGTTTATTAACAAAATAACATCATTTGAAGTGGACTTGGAATAGCAGTCTTCTTTTAGGCATCAAGCTGCCATAGAATACTATGTCTTATTTCTACTTATGATACTGATAGTATTTATTTCATTTTGTCTTCTCTTAATTCTTGAGTTGTATTTCAGGAGCAGAATATTGTTATAGCATTGTAGGGCTGAGGTGCTCTCGACCCTCTATCTATAAGAGTCCCTCCCTTGCCTCCCTCCCCTCCCTTCCCTCCCCTCCCTTCCTCTATTTTGAATTACTGGATCTAGGCCTACTGCTGATCAATAGCTAAATTCATCACACAGACAGCTTAAGTGTGTCTGTGAAGACCTGACTGAGAGCATTGAAAAATGAACAGTTTATTCATTACAAATCTATTTTGTATTGCTTGTGTTAACATGTTACAAATACAACTGTTGCGATCCAG
>NW_022723681.1:0-977 GCF_011630105.1 Anneissia japonica
TATAATGATTACATCATTTTGTTACATGTATTGCTTATGTTGAATGACACACATACACCGATCATTAAAAAAAAACAACCGACTTGTTTTCTTATTTTAATCTAAATAATTAACCCCTCATTTTCCAACATGTATATAGGCTCAAATCACCATCTGCTGGAACTGATTTTTATCTTTATTCTATTTTTATCTTTATGTACACGTGGTAAGAGCAATTTAAAGTAAGACATTATTCTTACTGTATTCATAATTTAGTTGTTAATAATTCACAATCACATGGATTATTAAAAAGCTGGATTTCGCCAGGATGGGAGGATGGTATTGTAATGTAATACGGTGTTTTTTTTTGTTTTTTTTGTTTTTTTTTAATAATATGAAATGTAAAACGGACTTGAAAATAAGTTAGTTGGTTACATTGCATACTCTTTGTTTCTCGTTGTTTTATCCAAGAATGTTCTATTTTGGAAGTGAATTTCGACATTAAAAAACATAGATGATGTCATATTACAGTAGCTTGATATCAAATAACTAATAAAAATTCACCAAAATTCGTCAAATATCCGTAGCTTCCAGAGGGGGGGGGGTTTCTTCCCTGTACCCCATCGGTGGCCCCTAGGTGGCTGCCTCCCCAGCCAAGTGAGACTCGCTTCGCTCCTAGCGCCCCCCCCCACCCGTCGGAGCCTTTAGACCCCTGTCGGACAGAGCCGTAGATAGGGAGATTTTGGCCAATTTAGCGCATGGACGCCATGTCGTTACCAAACAGCCCAGGCGCATGCGCGCGTATAGCTTTAATGTTTTGTTTTGGTGACAACATAGCCGATGTAAGTCATGTGATTGCGATCCACCCAATCACACGCGCGTATATCGAATCCCGTGAAACCGAGTTGGCCAAACTCTGTCTATCTACGGCTCTATGGCAAGCCGTTTTATCATTTACCTCTGAATTGCAGTTAAGTCGAATGCATTACAGTTAACTG
>NW_022723682.1:0-546 GCF_011630105.1 Anneissia japonica
ATGCAAAATCAAGAAGTACTCCGCATGGGCGACGATCATTCGTTTAACCATGTGCTTGTTGCGCATATGGATTTATGCTTTGCGCTGAATGGCTATGCACGCTCCAGGGTTTTATCATTGTGAACCAGCCGCCGCACTGCTGCCAGCCTTTGATCGCGAGTCCGCAATACACGAACGAACGTATAAGACGTGATTCTTTTCTGTGCTGCATATAACTGTTGAAAAGCTTTCAGAAGCGCCATGAGCGTCATATTTGGCGGATACCGGCGCTATATAGATGTTCTATTCTATTCTATTCAAACAGATAAATTACAAACGCAAAGGATGGGTATGATTTAAACAAATAAAACAACAACCACATTAGACGGACATGAACGAATTTATGAACGATATGACGGACAAGATTTAAAAAAAAATTAAATAACGAGTAACGAATTAAATTAATTAAAAATGAACTACCTGATTGTCTGCTGGGAAATTCTTCAACGTGGTTCTTAATGTTGCTGTCTTTCAGAACCCCCTTAGCCATGGCAAGACGAAATACAT
>NW_022723683.1:0-500 GCF_011630105.1 Anneissia japonica
AGCAAATCCACATTACCTGGTATATTACTGACCACCATAAAACAACAAAAATATAAAATGAATATATTTTACAATTGTGCTGCAAAAGAAAAACACAATTCTGGAGAGGACTGAGAAGGCCAAACAATCCAATATCTACATAAAGAACTACTGTAGTAATTACATACCTCTGACATTAACTGAAGAGCAGGATATTCCCTGTCTCTTATACACATCTAGATGTGTATAAGAGACAGGCGGTGTACCATGGGTAGCAAAGTGACGCTTCAGTTTCACTATTACCGTGGCTGATGTTAAGTCAGTTAAAGTATTTCTTCAACTGTTGTACATGCTCCTTGCATGTTTCGTCTGTCTCCCCATTTTCTGTCTCGACCGCCTCACACTTTCTTTTTTTTCATCTCAGGCTTTACTATACTGCAGTCCCATTTCCAGAGGAAACAAAAAAATTTAAACAAAGTAAAGCTAATTCAACTTTACTGCAAGTTAATGTTACCTTAAGA
>NW_022723684.1:0-770 GCF_011630105.1 Anneissia japonica
GAACCTGCCGATTACTATGCCTAATATTAATAACTATCTCATTTTTACATTCATTTGGTGTTTTGTCTTATGGCATCCAGTATTTTAGAGCTGCCTATTCTCAGCTCTTCTCTTAATTTGAAAATTAATGTCATTCTGTTTCATTTGATCAGTGATGAAGAAAAACGCACTTTTCCTTACTCTTTGTGTTTTCCCAGAAAGCGTTTTTAGTAGGCCTACTTGTAGGCCTAGGTGCAAAACCCAGGCCTAACTAAAAAAATAAAATTGTCATAGTATATGTAACTCAAGTTAAAATAACACTTTTCATTACTCGTGCAGCTTAATCAAATATTATATGTCATTTTAAACGACCCATTGGTATTAACATGGTAACATCAATGTATTTTTAAAAATTAGACAGCGACGTTCTCTCAGAAGTTGTTCTGTAGACGTTTATCTGTTGATGACCTTTTGACCTCCTGATTGACCTCCTGAATTCTGCAATGAGATTTCGGGTCGATTCAGCCGAGACGGCCCGAGTGGAGTTTCATGTAAATGTTTCGTACGGAAAAAAAATCGCGGGCGTCCTACGTTCTCTGCATACGTAGATTTGGCCAAATTGCGTCCTAGAATCCACGCGACGAGGAGAACTTAACGTTCTCGCATGCGCAGAAGACTTTAGTGACGTCGTTATGTTTTACGTCGTACCGTCGGCGATTTTTTTTTTCAAAATGTCAAAGATAAACGTCTACAGAACAACTTCTGAGAGAACGTCGCTGTCTAATTTTTAA
>NW_022723685.1:0-852 GCF_011630105.1 Anneissia japonica
AATTAGGCAACATTAAGTAAAAAATTCAAGTACAAAAATAAATAATTCGCTAAATAATTAAAATTAAAATGACATTTAATTTACAATTAAGATAAAAAATTATTGCAACAGGAAATCTATAAAAAAATTCAGACTGACACCTAGGAATTACAGAGCTATAGATATTGAAAATTAATTGGAATCATACCAGAGTTAGTTCATGTATGACCCTGACAAATTTTGTTGTAAAGTCTAGGCCTGAGGCCTTGTAATAACATCTAATTTTTTAGGCCCTAGCTTAGGCATTGCTTTTTTGCTTCCCGGTTTAGTCTAGTAGTCGCGCACACCTTGAAGTGTGTCACTTTCCCCGCATCGAAACTTTTTCTCAGCGGCCAACGCACACATGAACGTATAGAGAAAATCTTAGTAACGTAAGCCTGGGGCTATTTTCAATGTAGTCTCATCAGTATCTAAGTGTAGAATGGAACCAGAAATGCATCGAACTACTGATGTAGAACTACTACTTTATTTATTGTCGAGTACCGTTTTTTTGTTTTTGTTTTTGTTTTTTTCATTGTACAGTATCGCAAAAACTAGAGCAGTCTCAAAATCAAAAATCTTTAAACTTATATTTTGACGCCTTTTGAATTTATTTTGAGGATTCAAATCTGTATCATAACATAGCTAATTATTGAGTCGTTTACTCTATTCATGATACATGCATCCAAACAAAAACACTATTTAACGAACGGCGGTCTGACTGAGATTATAGTACACTGCATGCAGGCACGCAAATTGAAGACAATAGTCAAAATTGTAACAAATTACCGTATTTTATTTTTAAAATATTTTGTTTCGATGTTTTGACTCGAA
>NW_022723686.1:0-20713 GCF_011630105.1 Anneissia japonica
TTAAATGCGTTTTTCTCAAAATGCACTTTTCCACATTCGCCACTACGTTATATAAGGGACGAATTATTTGAATGCTCAAGTTATTTAATTTGTATCTTCCATGTAAGCTCTGAATCAATGTTAATGTCAATGAATTTCGTATAATCAACGAAAGAATGTTATGTTCATTTATCTGTCTGGAATCTACTAATTTCATACATTGGCCAATTAGTTGACAAATTTCGAAAAGATTATAACAAATGACGGTAGTGACATCAGCATAGAGGCTAAGATTGGAGGAGGAAGAAAGAAAATATAAGCGGACCAAGTAATGAACTTTGGGACACATAATATGAAAGAGGTAAAAATTGTGAAATGTCATTGTTATCGTACATTACTTTCGGTTTGAAAGATATCTTTTAAAAAGGTCAGTAGTGGTTTCACTTATTCCATTGTCAATTTTAGGAAGAAAAACGTTGTGGTCAGTGGTATCGAATTCCTTTGAAAGGTTAATCGAAGTACCAACGTCAAATTCATTGTATTCATAGGCATCAACAACATCATTTGTCAATTGCAATAGAATGCCGCAGTCTTTTATGGCATCAAAATTTTTAAAATCAATAAGAAGAGATAATAGGGTACCATAAATGATCCAAAGATATACCATTATAAAATTATACTTTGAAACTTTTAGTCCGATCATTGTACATGGATCTCCGGTCGCACCCATTTTATAAGAAACATATACACTCTATTGAACGCATTCAGCACAAATTTACTAATACTAGAATAGTGATGGTGGAGCTTGGCAAAAATTAACTTCTTACTCTGACAGACTGGCAATCTTAAACTCTTATCGCTAATACACTCGGATGTGTTTGCTCTCTTAATTTTATGTTCGTTTCAAAATGTTTGTATATGGTTCATACTATCCGTCACTAATTTCATCTCTGTAAACCGTCGTAATCCCAATTGTCTTATCATCATCTATTTTAAAACAATTTTATTAGATAATTTCGCCTTTAGAATTTTCTGTCCACGTAAGAGATGAACTATGTTTTTAATATCCATAGATTTAAAGAAAATCTAAAGGTTCATTTGGATTCTTCACTTTACGTTTTCTTAGTTATTTAATTTCTATTTGTAATTTGGTATTCTCTTTAATAATCGAAATACAGTTTGGAGATCCTCTCGATAAGCGTTTTAGGCAAATCATCAGGCCTGGGATTTGGGTTGTCAATTTGCTTTGTTATTTGTGCCTGAAAATATTTCCAATGGGGTCCTTCTGGTGATGAATGGGCAGTACACCGGTAGACAACCCCCTGCTCTTTTCCGAAGAGTGCACTGCGTTCAATAACGTGCACATGGGCCATAATGCACACGGGACCAGCGGCTTAAACGTCTCACCGAAAGACGGTGAGCTATTGTAACTGGTATTTTAGCCCTCTAGCAGAAACACATGGAGAGGCAGCGATGGGAATTGAACAGATGACCTAGAGCCTGTCTCTTACACACATCTAGATGTGTATAAGAGACAGTGCTATTGTAAGCTGCTTTCACTGGTTGGTTCTTCTGGATAAGTCAAATTAATCAATCAAATTATGAATTATGCATTTAATTTTGGCAATTTCAAGGAGTACTGTTTCAGGCAATATGCCAGCGAGGTAATAAATGCAAGTAATGTTCAGAATTGTTCAGCAATTTTGCAAACGATGTTAAGAGATGTGTTCTTCTTTCTGCTAAATTGGAATTTGGAATACTGAACTTCCATACTTTATTTTATTATGGAATCCTATGTTGAAACAAGGTAATTCAACAAAAGGACGCACATCTCCGCTCTCGAACATAGCGCATGCGTACAGTCCTTTTATCTTTACTGTGGCATCGACAATCCGATACTAGTTGCGAGTACAGCCGTCAATTATTAGTCTATGTGTGCCATTCGTTTTATGGTGTTAGTTTTTATTTTATTAATTTTGGGTACTTCGCAATGTCTGTTACATTTTATTTTTTTTACCGCGAGCTTGTTAAATGCTTCTATAAACTGCAATTTGATTTGTGAAAATTGACCAAGAAAATGAAAAGTTATAGCAATTCAAAATTTACGAATTTTATAAAATTTTATGTTCTTATGTAACATTAATCCTGTCTCTTATACACATCTAGATGTGTATAAGAGACAGAAACTAGGCTACTTTTAATATATAAACCATTAATATATGATAGCCCTAACATCGAGCAGAGCCGAACCTGTCTCTTATACACATCTAGATGTGTATAAGAGACAGCTTTTGTTGAATTACCTTGGTTGAAATTAGCATATAAATCAGTTTCATTTGTGCTTGAATGGAGAATGTAATTATTACCATGCATACTGTAACCCACGGAATTGTTCTTTGTGCTTAATAGATGATCTGCTTCTTATAAATTATTATATTTGTTCTTATGAGATTAGTATCCACAATCTAAATATTTTTGTAAGTTAAAATCAGATACAGTATAATTATTTGAATGCTCAAGTTATTTAATTTGTATCTTCCATGTAAGCTCTGAATCAATGTTAATGTCAATGAATTTCGTATAATCAACGAAAGAATGTTATGTTCATTTATCTGTCTGGAATCTACTAATTTCATACATTGGCCAATTAGTTGACAAATTTCGAAAAGATTATAACAAATGACGGTAGTGACATCAGCATAGAGGCTAAGATTGGAGGAGGAAGTAATAATATTATTTATGTATAAAGAAAATATAAGCGGACTAAGTAATGAACTTTGGGACACATAATATGAAAGAGGTAAAAATTGTGAAATGTCATTGTTATCGTACATTGCTTTCGGTTTGAAAGATATCTTTTAAAAACGGTCAGTAGTGGTTTCACTTATTCCATTGTCAATTTTAGGAAGAAAAACGTTGTGGTCAGTGGTATCGAATTCCTTTGAAAGGTTAATCAAAGTACCAACGTCAAATTCATTGTATTCATAGGCATCAACAACATCATTTGTCAATTGCAATAGAATGCCGCAGTCTTTTATGGCATCAAAATTTTTAAAATCAATAAGAAGAGTTTATAGGGTACCATTAATGATCCAAAGATATACCATTATAAAATTATACTTTGAAACTTTTAGTCCGATCATTGAACATGGATCTCCGGTCGCACCCATTTTATAAGAAACATATACACTCTATTGAACGCATTCAGCAAAAATTTACTAATACTAGAATAGTGCTGGTGGAGCTTGGCAAAAATTAACTTCTTACTCTGACAGACTGGCAATCTTAAACTCTTATCGCTAATACTCTCGGATGTGTTTGCTCTCTTAATCTTATGTTTGTTTTAAAGTGTTAGTATACGGTTCATACTATCTGTCACTAATTTCATCTCTGTAAACCGTCGTAATCCCGATTGTCTCATCCTCATCTATTTTAGAACAATTTTATTAGATAATTTCGCTTTTAGAATTTTCTGTCCACGTAAGAGATGAACTATGTTTTTAATATTCATTGCTGTAAATTGTACTCACTGTCCACTGGAAACAACATGTGACTTATATGGTGACCTACCACAATTAGTCCCACATAAGAAAAACAAGATATGTAATAGAAGCAGAAGCCAGTATCCTATTTTACATTGGATACCAACGGATGTGAGAAGGAAACCAGAAAAACGTGCATGCATGTGCTCACATAATATTAGTATCCTTAAAGTAGTTTACCATACTTGCAGCTATGTTATAGGATATAAATTGGTGTATTAAAGTGATAGATCATACCACCATGAGTCAAGTAAGTCAAAAATCTTAATTTTAAAAAAAAAATAGTTAATGCCCTTTCGTGGAGGAGACAGCATTGTGGTTCGGAAACACCACCTGCCTAAGTAAGTAGAAAATATCAAGATTGGATTGCGTTGAAAAAATAAGCTTGTTTGGAGATTATTGAGATAATAAGGGATTGATTTTTAAGCATGTGTTAGAGTAAAGGTATGGTAACTGCAATTCTCTGAGGGAGCTGTCAGAGAGGTGGTGAAGTAGGAAATAGAATGTGACTCTAAGTTTGGTGTTTTATTCTACATATGTTATGTTTATTCGACAGATGTTAATATACGGTACACACTTATAAACGAAATTGCTGATTATTTAGAATGGCCGTTCAGCCAATGAATAGAAGAAAAATTATTATTTAAATAAAACAATAGTTGAAATGTTGAGGGCGCTATAATAGTTTTTATGCGAGAGCGCAACGTTGTTGTTGTTGGTTTTTCGATCATGGCTGTTGACCGGGTTTTCTTTGAAAATAAAGAAACAAAACAAAGTTTAAATGCGATTGTGTTTCTTTATGACAGTGAGCAGTAATAAAATATTGGAAAGCGTCAATCCAAATGGTAGCAGAGCGAGGTTAAACCGTAAGTTAATCCTGAAAACTCTCACTGTTCGTCCGAACTTAGGCCTAGTAAATGCTAGCCTAAGACTAGGATATGTGAAAATAACGTTACGGTCCAGCAACAAACAGCGTTGAGACAACCTGAATAATTAATATAGCCTGCAGCGCGGTGTTGCTAATGGCATCAGCGAGTCGACTGTTTCAGCAAATTCTAGAACATTCGAAACACCGCGAGTAAATAATTATAACACTTTGGATGTAAATGCCTATGATGAGCGTCGTACGATTATGCTAGTATATTGAACATTAAATAAACAACGACGAATAAAGAATAAAAATTGCAGTGAACTTTACATGATAATTCCAATTCTGTAAACATTGTGTTGTGTTGTGATAGTAAACATTAGCAATGGCGGAGGAAATAAATAAATTAAAAATAACACGTAGAAACAGAAAGGGTGCTCTGACCAGAGCATTATCGGGGATTGCGAATCGGGGATTGTTGAAAGAAGGTGTTTATGAAAAAATAGAGGTGGAAAGCAGAATCTTAATGTCTAGACAAATGTATGCAACAATTGAAGAAGCACATGGGGAGTTGATTAACCTAATAGAAAATGAGGATGATTATTTAAAAGAAGAATGGATGGAAAATTGTCAAACAGAATATATGTCAGCGATACAGGAATTGAAGAGCCGAATAAAATTTAAAGAGAAAGAGAATAATGAAACTGACAATGGAAACACCAGTATCAATAATGACATCGTGAACCCAAGTAATGGTAGCAACAATGAAAACACCAGTATAAACAGTGACACCATGAACCTAAGTAATGGCAGTAGCAATGAAAACACCAGTATTAACAGTGATGCCTTGAGCCCAAGTAATGGCAGTAGCAATGGAAACACCAGTACTACTAATAGTGATAAAGGGACTAAAGATAATGTAGTGAGTAATTAATGACATAGCCCTGAGACTGGCTTTGGAATTACCTAAGGCTGAGGTTAGTGATTTCAATGGGGAGCCAGGTAATTATTGGGCATTTATGTCCAATTTCGAAACAAATATCGCAGCTGGGTTAAGTAATGATAGTTCCAAACTACAGTACTTGCTGCAGTTATGTAAAGGAAAGGCTAGGGCATGTATTGAAAGTACTGTGTTGTTGGGTCCTGAAGGTTACCATCAGGCAAAAGAAATCATGAGAAAACAATTTGGCCAACCCCATTTGGTACTGAATGCTTTAATGGGTAATCTTTTGAATAGGAAACCTTTAAATGGAGGAGATAACGAAGGGTTATGGTTGCTGGTGGGAGACATGAAAAAGTGTTAAATAACATTAACTAAAATGCAAATGACTTAAATAGCACGTCAAACTTACTCAAAGTTCAGGGGTTATTACCAAAATTCCTACAAGCTAAGTGGGCCAATGTTTCCCATGACATACTTCAGAAACGAGAACCCATCTTCCAAGTTATGTTAAAATTTGTAGAAGGTCAGGCAGAAGTTAATAGCACTATGTTTGGGCGCCATGTAGAGGTAAATCAAAAGGTAAATAATAAATCAGTTGAGGTTAAAAATAAAAGAGTCTTTCATAGTTGCACGAAGCCAGAGAGAAATTATGATAAATGTGTATGTTGTAAAGGTATCCATAGGTTGTGGGAATGCCATGAGTTCAAAGATAAACATGTAGATGATCGATGGAATCTAGCCAGCAAAGAAAAATTGTGCTTCAAGTGTTTAGGTAATCACATGTCTAAGACTTGTACACGAATAATGTCATGTGGTATTAATGGTTGTCAAAGCGACCATAATAGATTGTTACATAGGACAAGAAATAATGATAAACGTGTAGGAAATTCTAAGGTTCCCATTGAAGGGAGGAGAACAAGTTACCGGGGGTCAAGCAAATAAGCTTATCACGATGTTAAATCAAAGTCATTCAGTTGCCTTACGTACTATACCTATAATAGTAAGCAAAGGTTGTAAACATGTGCAGGTAAATGCTTTGTTAGATGATGGTAGTACGCAAACGTACATAAATACAGACCTGTGTGGGGAGTTGGGGCTCCATGGGGAAAGTGAAGAAATAATTGTTAGTTTGTTGAATGGTAAAGAAGAAAGGTTTATTACAAGCCAGTTACATTTAGCGTATCATCAGTAGACAATAGATCGAGAAATACACACTGGATGCCCTGACTACAAATAATGTAACAGGTAAATTAGAACACCCAGCGTGGAACAGAATAAGCAAAGATTGGGATCATTTGAAAGGCATAGAATTCCCAGTAATTAATACTAAAAGGCAAGTCGTGGATATATTGATAGCTGTTGACCATCCTCAGCTACACACTGCGATAGAAGAAAGACACGGAAAGCCAGGAGAACCGATAGCTTGGCTGGACTTGTTGGTAGGGTAAACAAGGCTTCGCGTGCTACACTACTGCATGGAAAAACATATAAAAGCAATGTATTGAGTTTACAAGAGACTGAGGAGGTTATGCGCAAGTTTTGGGAAGTAGAGAATGAAGGTTTAATTAAAAGTGGTGTTAAATTGTATACTAAAGAGGAAGAGCTGGCAGTTAAGGTGGTTACAGAGTCGATGTGTAGTAATGGAGAAAGGTACCAAGTCAAGGTTCCATGGAAGGAAGATGAGAAAAGATAAATGCCTAAAACCAACTACGAAATGGCGGAGAAGAGACTCACAAATTTAGAGAAACGTTTGAAAAAAGATACAGTCTTGGGAGCTGCATACCAAGAGGTCGTGGATAGTTATCGGGAAAAAGAGTATATAAGAAAGGTGAATCCAGAAGAAAAACGTAATCTTGAACAGCAGTGGTTCCTTCCACACTTTCCTGTAGTTAAGCTAGATAGAGAAACAACCAAAGTCAGGGTAGTGTATGATGCTTCTGCTCCGTATCGTGGAGTGTCACTAAATGATGTCATACATAACGGACCAAAATTACAAAATAATCTGTTCGATGTGTTATTGAGATTTCGAAGAAATTCAGTAGCTGTGGTCTGTGACATATCTGAAATGTATCTACAAATAGAGTTGGTTAATGAAGATAAGCAAATGTTTAGGTTTTTATGGCGAGATCTAGATGAGATTAAAGAGCCAGAGTTATATGAATTTAACAGATTAGTATTTGGAGTTAATGTGGCGCCATTTATTTCCCAGAAGGTTGCACAAGAAAATGCTAAGTTACATGAACGGTGGTATCCTCTAGCAGCAGAAACAGTATTAATGAGTACATATATAGATGATAGCATGGACTCAGTGAATGATGTGAAAACAGCGGTTGAGTTGTACAATCAACTAATGGAGTTATGGGGGAAAGCTGGTATGAAGGCGAGAAAATGGTTACCTAATTCTAAGGAAGTTTTGGAGGCGATACCTGAAGACCTAAGAGCCAAATAACTGAAATTAAATGAAAGTGAATTGCCATCAGTAAAAACATTAGGATTAATGTGGAAAGCTGAAAGTGATGTATTTGTTTTTAGAGGACCAGGGGGGTCTATAGAAAACATGACAAAGAGAAATATTTTAAGTAAAATTGCGACATTGTTTGATCCGCTTGGTTTTATATCACCAGTGATTATTTCTGCAAAGATAATGCTCCAGGAGCTCTGGACACTGGGAGTATCTTGGGAAAGAATTAATTAAGCTGTTAGACCACAAGAAAATACAAACAGCAACAGTGGAAAAAGGTATTAAGTGGAGGTTTATACCACCGTTGACTCCTCATTTTGGCGGCGCTCATGAGAGCTTAATAAAGTCTTCGAAGAAAGCAATTTATGCAATACTTAAAAATGCAGACATCACTGATGAAGAATTGCACTCGGCATTTGTAGGCGCAGAATGAATTATGAAATCGCGACCATTGCCATGCCAAACTGCTTCAGGGAAAGATGCTTTACCATTAACTCCTAATCACTTCCTGCATGAGCAGATGGGTGGAATGTTTGCCTCGGAAGAGATCTTGGATACAACTAAATTTAGCCCACGGAAAAGGTGGCGTCGTGATCAAGAGCTGATGAGGCATTTCTGGAACAGGTGGTTGAAGGAGTAGCTACCTGCATTGAATAAGAGAAATAAGTCGAAGGAGATGAAACGAGACATAGAAGTAAATGATCTTGTTTTGGTAGTCGAGAAGGAAACTATGCGCGGCCGGTGGTCATTAGGTAGAGTGGTAGAGGTTTTCCCAGGACCAGACGGTCATGTTAGGGTAGATAAGGTTAAAACTGCTAATGGAGAAAAAGTAAGAGGGATTAACAAGGTATGTCCTTTAGAGATCATGGAATGAACAAGTGTAGGAAGATGTAGTAAAAAATTGTACTGTGGTAACAAAATAGTTGGGGATACTATGGACTTGTAATTGAGTTTGTGTTATGCTCATAATTGTTGAGTTAAAAAAAAAAATAAAATAAAATAAAATGAAAAAATGTCTATCAACCACCGATGGAACATAAAGTAAACATATGATAGTAATAATTAATAGGGATCAATATTATGTACCATAATGTAAAGTTAAAAAAAGAAAAATGCATAAAGCTAGTGTGAACAAATTTCAGTGAAATTTTAAAGGTCATAGTAATGTATTTCATGCCATAGTTCATTAGATTGTACTGGATTCATATATACCATTCATAAAAGCAGTGTTCACAAAGTTTAAAAAGTGTTTGTACATGTATGCTATTGGTGCTTCATAAATCATATATACCAGGTATTCAATTTTATTATTATTATACTTGTTAAACAAATACCATGATGATGTAAAATTGTGAAAATTATGTTATGTTAAAATTAATGCGAAATGTCGACAAACTGTAGTATGAATAGAAGAAAAATTATTATTTAATTAAAACAATAGTTGAAATGTTAAGGGCGCTATAATAGTTTTTATGCGAGAGCGCAACGTTGTTGTTGTTGTTTTTCGATCATGGCTGTTGACCGGGTTTTCTTTGAAAATAAAGAAACAAAACAAAGTTTAAATGCGATTGTGTTCCTTTATGATAGTGAGCAGTAATAAAATATTGGAAAGCGTCAATCCAGCCATGTTCCAAGCAATATAAGATAGTTAAGTACGGTATATCAGTAAGTTGCGGTCATTGGCTGGTGAAAGTTCAAAACAAATATATGCGTTAACAAGTCTGAAAATATAGTATAGTGACTGATGATAGATTATACAAGAGGGAATGTTAATAAGAACAGCGCAGATGTGTCGGGAATCGATAAATCAGACAAAAAAAATTAAAACTATTGACGACCTAATTTGATTTTCTTTCAGATAAATACATTTGTGTTTAAAAATCTGATGAATGAAAGAATCAATATTTTGAAAATTTTATTTAATATATTTTTAGGGTTTAGATCTTAAATTGGTATTGAGATTAAAAGCATTCTTTAAAGAGGTCAGCGAGGTAATCATGAAATGAACAAAAGGCCATTGAAATATATTTTTATTAAGAAAAAAAAACCGAAAATCTTTTTTAAAAAAACCAAACAGTAACTACAACCATAGTTTCATGTTGTACAGAAGAACATTTTTTTTTTATAATTATTTAAATGAAATGAGTAAATTATTTTATCGATTATTAGATGAAAAGGATGAGGTTCGGTCGCTACAGAAATATCGTAGTTCTTGTACAAAAGCGGACTCTTTTCAGAAAGAGGTGCGCCAGGTTACGTTTGAGAAGGTCTATCGGATTTGGAGGTTATAATTTAATCTTATTGATTTTGAATCAGATAAAAAATTATGGAATTATTTTGAATAATGCCGTATGTATTATATACGCTATTGAGGAAGTTGTAATCCCATTGTAGCACAACATATTTTTGATTGAAAAAACAGTCGGTGACTGATGTTGCATATTAGGGACATAGTCGATCCAAGTTTATTTGGCACCTCGATTGGTAATAATAATAATAATAATAATAATAATAATAATAATAATAATAATAATAATAATAATAATAATAATAATAATAATAATAATAATAATATGCATAAGTTTATAAAGCGCCAATTCAAAAAACATTATCAAATGCGCAGCGAACAATTAACCCAATTAAACGATTTTGTAAACGAAAAAGTTTACAAATTAGTTTTAAAATGTAAAGACATTTTTAATGTCAAATGATACCATAACACTGTTTTCAATGTTTGACTGTTTTGACAAAGTAATTTTATCACTTACTCTGAATGAATATGGTTGAATTGTATTTAATAAATTGACTAAAATAATTTGTCGCACATCATTATTAAGTACTCATTATATTTTTGGTTTGTGAGTTTTGTACATTTTTGGTAATTCACATATTCTGGTAGAGGAAGAAAATTTTGGATAAATTCCAGAGCACGCTTGACCATTTCCCCATATTTCTAATTCTGAGAAGTAGCTGGAGTCTAGCTCGTCGTTGCGTTGTTTGATCTATGTCCATTTTGGTAAATTTCAAATATATATTGCTTAAGATTTTCTGTGTAATTATCAGAGAAATTCTTCAAATGATATCTGAACACTGAACGTATAAAATCCGACTACAAACAAAGAATTACAGAACACTCTTTATTTAAACCTAAAGTGCCATTATAGGGGCAAGTTTCTAAGTTAACACAAAATAACTCAATTAACAGTAAAGTATTACGAATCAGTTTACACATTGCATTAAACACAGAAAAAAAAATCAGTTTTTAATAATTTCTTTGTTATTAAGGAAAAAGCTACATGAGTCAAACCTATATTATTTCAATTTCATTTGTGGGGCTGTAATACTATTTACATTTACAAAACGTACAAGGTAAGATAGCACACACACATAAACTTTTAAAAAGTACGCTAAATAATAGCAAGAAAAATATACTAAAACTAAAAACATATATGAAAAAAATGTAAATAAATCAATGAATCATTTCAAAAATTTACAAAATATTCTAATTAAGAATTTCAATTTAAAAAATCATAACATTAATTGTTATTACATATATTCAATTATAATGTTACTTCTATGTAATTTTAAAAGGAAAAAATGGAGTTTATATAAACAAAAATCAATACAAAAGGGGCAAAAATGATTTATAATCAGATTATCGAATATTCATATTTACAATGATGAAAGTTCATATAAATTTAAAGTTATTACAATCAAAAGCATAGAATTAAAACGAAAGAAGTTGTTGCAATATATGTTTAAAATTTAGGACAACTAATGGCTTGCTCTCTAATATCATACAATTATAATATAAATCTATCAATATGGTTTTACAAGGAAATATTGAAATTTATATAAGATCAATCCAAAAGGCACAAATAAAATAGATTTTCAAATAGGTTATTATAGTAACAATCATAGTTACAAAAAAAGTGTATTTAAATTTATATTTACTACTATCAAAAGCATTAGTTTGAAAAACTATGTTGTAGGCCTAATATATGTTTAAAATTACGACAATCAATGGCTTCTTCCCTGACATCAATAGGTAATCATAAGTAAACGGGACACATTGAACGACAGTGAAAGAAAATTGGTACTTTTTTAAATATATAAACAAGAACATGACGAGTGTTAATTTTAGGGATGAGCTCTGTTTCAAATTTAAACCGCTTATAGAGATATGATTTTGAAAAAAAAAAAAGATAAAAAAAGAATACTTAAATCGAGTAGAAATTGATCGGAGTTGAAGAATTGATAAATGATCAGTGTAACTAAATGAAGGATTATAGTTGCAACTAAACAAATAATATGGTTTAATCGAAAAAGATACCACGCCGGAACTGCATACATGACCTCCCCCTTGCGAAACTAGTTCGGTGGTGGTGTATCGAGTAAGCTGCAGTGTTTATGTGTGGATGAACGCTATGGTGTAGGCTAAACTATCGTAAGTAGTCCTAGGTAGTCAGTCAATGTGAAAATTAATAAACTAATAATTGTAATAAAATATCCTTATGACTAGACACAGTTTATGTACAGCATGGTCTTTAAAAGTATAAAAAAAGTACAGTAATATTGATTATGGCTATTTGAGTATAGTAAAGATGGCTTAGATGACGAGTGTTGTTACAATCGTATGCCAATATAGAGTAGTGCTGATTATATAATAGTTTAGAAATACTCGCAGAAAAATTACGAGTACTTCGGACACAGTTGTTAACTTACAATTTTACAATTAAACATTTTTATGAGAAAAAAATTCTGTAAAGACAGTGGGCCTATTTATTGTATTCTTTTGCATGATTTATTAGCTGGTAACAGTGAAATCTATTGTTAACTTCCACATCTCATTTTGATCGTTTTAAATAAGCTATTCAATATTGTTTAATTTGGTAGATATCCTTAATAAACATTAATTTTCTCTGTGTCGAATACACTGTCTCGACCGACTACCAAGAGATTTTGGCCTACCCTACTACGGTATACGACGTAGCATTCATTTATGCTTCATCCACAACTCGCGAGGAAGTCAGCATGGATATTCATGTTATATGTTCACCTAAATGACCTTAAATAGCGCAATCAGTAGTTATGGGAAACTCAATATTCCAGTAAAGGCCTACACAGAGCTTGAAAAGCATAATTCGTCGTGGAGAAAAAAAAATTATAGGCTATGTATTTTCTAAATATTAGTAGACTATACAATCGATTAAATAAGCTTTTGAAACCATTAAATTGTCAAAGTTTTCTGAGGTTTCGCGCCCAGGACCACTTTCGAAACCTTTTAATCAAAGCTCGAAAACGCCCACTTTGCTTTCGTCGGGGAAATTTGACCCCTCGTCGGGGACCTCGATTCCTCCGTCGGACAAACCCTGGCGCCACCCTGGTTCTAAAGAAGTCTATTGATCACGAAATTAAGTGTCGACAACAGTTCCAGTATTCCTGTATGTACTTACATGTATTAATATTCATTGGCTCCATGACAAAATATTTTATAGATTGGTTTGGAGTAATCAGTATGGGGTGATAAATCATCAGCTGCATATATTTCCAGTGAAAAATAGATGCAGTTTTAGAAATCGCTGGCAAAAATATTAAACAATATAGGCCTTAAAATGGAGCCCTGTGGACTCCAGAAGAAACATCGCATCAACAAAACCAATTTAATCAAGCCACAAACTTATGTAACTTACAGATGCGTTTTCAACGAGCAGATTTAGATTGCATTAAAGGAAATAACTGCTTTTTACATCTCCTCCCCCATTGTTGAAACTCCATTGAATCGGAGAAAGCTAATGTGTTTATTACAATGTGGGATCTGTGTTGTATACAGGAATGTTTGAACTAAACTTTGATTTATAATAATTATTAAAATTTTAGATTGGGGTCACTTATTATGGAATTATTAATATTAAAATGGTTGGCTTGGGGAGCAGAACGTTTAACATTTACGAAAGATCAGAACTGTTTAGGATTTCTATTCACATTATGTGCAAGTTCAATGAAAATGATTATTATAAGACAGTATTTTATTATAATCTCTCCTAAGTTCACCAAAATTTAAATGATTTTGGTGTCGTTTATTTAATTTTCATTTGTTTATATTATCAGGACATTAATAGCTGATTTATAGAACCTTTTTTCTTCGTAATTTATTTAACTATATCTGTATTTATCCAAGGCGACCGCTTTTTACTCTTAATCTTAATTATAGGAATAAGTTTTTAAGTGCGGCAAAGAAAATCTCACAAAGTTTTATTAATGTTTTGTTCGGTAATACAGCATTATTCCCAAAGAGGTGCAACTGACAAGCCATATAGCAGACCTTCTTTATCCATTTCAAGTAGTGCAAGAACAATTTCTTGTGCGAAAACAGGTTGCAATGCTCAGGATGATGTTTTTATGGTCACTGGATGCAAGTGTTCTCAACTGTTTGACAGATCGGGTGATATCCGGACGATTAGTATTTGGATGAGTTATAAAATCACCAAGGTGATGCATATCAAGACCAGATGGATTTTTTTGTAATATTTTTGCTTGTGAAGATAGTTCAGGTGTGTTATATGGAATAATGTAGGTCACCAGCATGCAATAAATTTAAAAGTAGCAAAAAACTTCCAATTAACTGACATATACTTCAACTTGACCATCACAATGTTACCTTTTGGTAGTCGGTAGCAACACCTAAAAGAACTTTCTGTTTTTCGATCGGATTTCTGCCCAGATAAGCCCAAGTGCGTCATCTTGACGAAAAGTAATTACCTTTGGTTTAAGAGAGAATTTAATTGCTATAACCACGTCTCCACCTGTATTACGATCTCGGTCTTTTCGAAAAGCACAACAATTATTGTTAATAATCGAATAATGTATCATTTAACCTTTCGGTTACTAACAGAATATAACAATGATTAACAGATATGAATAATTCAAGTTCTGAGAGCAAAACTAGACTTGAATATTCTCTGATTGTGATTCAGTAAAGATAAATTCCAATAGATGGGCTTTAATAAATATTGTATGTATTGACAGCTCAGGACAATATTGCAATCTATCTGTAGCTGAGTTCTCACAATAGGTGCACACACTTGGCTTACTAAACTTGAGCCCTTCGTGTGGAAAATGTAATGATAATCTAAATCATAATAATAATGGTATTGATAATGATGATGATATCTGAAGGTTTTGTAATGAACAGTAGCATCCGTCAAGAATGTCCTCTCTCTGCCTTATTGTGTATTTTAGTTGCTGAGGTAATGTCGACAAATATAGGAAACAACGATTTATGTAATACTACTTTCATCCAAGAACCAATAAAAGTGCTTGGAATATACATCGGATATGACAAGGAGTTTTAAAAATTGGAATGAGTAAGTATATATTTTAGAACAAATTCAGAAAACATGGGAAAAACGAAATCTATCTTTGTTTGGGAAAATTACCATAATAAATATGTCTGTATTATCAAAGCTCATATACAATGCAATTTTCATAGATATACCATAATCTATTATTCCTAGGTATTAAGATGATTGAATTAAACTCAGTGGTTGATCCCCTCAAATTAAGTTGGGTAAAAAGATTACTAAAACCTGACCCAAGTAACATAAGTTTATTTAAGCGCCTACGTATCTTAATTAAACGTAGAATTATCGTTGACAAAAGTAACTACTATAATAACAGAGTTAAACATCTTAGACATGAAAACCCGCGTAAATGGCAAAATGATACTAAATCCAATAATAAAGGTAAATTAATTGTAAAGGTACCTGAAATACCCATGATGGATAGTGTTGCTATAGCTAATGCTATTAATTCACACTTGGCACGATTTGGCAATTATATCCCACCTTTAGATATGTCAGCTCTCCCTTCCTACATACCATATAAAGAACCCCCTCCTCGGGTTAAGCTGTGGGTGGTCCATAGTAAGCTTAAAAATCTAAATCCCAATAAGGCTGCAGGGCCCGATGGACTCCCACCGCGTATTTTCAAAGAATTTGAGCTTAGTGAACCTATTATCATACATTCGTAATGGTTCTTTCCAGGAAGGCAAACTACCACATCAGTGGAAAGAAGCGTTTGTAGTCCCGGTACCGGGTCTATCCCCCTAAAATTGAGAAATTAAGGCCCATCTTCTTAACGTCTACCATTGCGAAAGTCGCTGAGGATTTTATCTGCCAATGGGTTACCACTGATACGCAGCACTGTTTTGATAAACGCCAGTATGGTTGTGTAAAAGGTGCCTCTACCAACCATTATTTATTACGACTTATACATGACTTAAACTCTGCTGCTGAGCGGAGTCGTAATATGGGAACGTTCGTCCTCACGGACTTCACTAAAGCATTTTCTTATCTTATTCAACACAACATCCTTATTGAGAAAATTATTGCAAGTGAAGTCCGTGAATCGACTGTTCCCTGGCTTTGTGACTTCCTGACAGGAAACAACGTGTTAAGTATAACGAGCATCTTTCGATTATTTAAAAATCAACGCTGGTATCCCCCAAGGAACTAAGTTTGGCTGTGAAGGATTCAAAATAATAATAAATGATGCTGCTAAAGATTCTAACTTCTCTTTTCTTAAATATGTTGATGACCTTACATTTTATGAAAATAGAATAGTTAATGAGGAGCAGTTTTTACAAAATTACCTTAATGTGTTTAATAATTGGTGTTCTGTTAAGTCACTTAGTCTTAACCCAAATAAGTGCCAAGCACTTCAGGTTTGTTTTAGCAAAACCCCCCTAACCAGTCACTATTTATTGGTGACTCGCAACTTACCTTTGTTAATGAAGCTAAAATACTTGGTGTAATTATCCAAGGAAATCTAAAATGGGACTTGCATAATATACATAATATAATTTTAAAAGTGAATCAGAAATTGTATTTTCTGAAATGCCTTAAAAGGAACGGATTTTGTACTTGTGAATTATCCATTGTGTTCTGTACTTACGTTAGGCCTATCCTTGAGTATGCCGATGTTATATGGCACTCAGGACTTACGTGTAAACTTGTAAAAGCCATTCAACAGAGGACGTGTAGAATTATGTTAGACCGTGACTTTGGATCATATGATGTTGCAGTTGATAGGTTGAATCTCCCTTCTCTCTCTGAGAGGAGGGTATCCCATTGTCAAGTTTGCTAAAAAATCTCTCTAACACTTTCCACCTTGCCGAGTTAATACCACCAACTCGTTTTAAAGTTAATGGTAGAAATCTCCGTAATAATATTTCTTACTTACGCACGCGCACCAAACGATTTTCCATTAGCCCTTTCCCATATTACATTGATCTCATTAACCACAGTTAGTTAAAGAACAGCTTACGGGATACCCTCCTCTCAGACCGAATTCAGTATTCTATTTTTTATGTCGAGTCTTGTTTTCGATTTTAATTGACTGGTTTGTTTTTTGTTTTGTTTTTGTTTTTGTTTTTGTTTTTTATTGTTGATCTGTTTTTGTAACTTGCAATTTCGATTTTAATTAACTGTTTTTTTTATTTTGTTGACATATTTTGATGAATATATTAATAAAGTGATTATAATAATGCAATAATTCTGCAACTTCCCAAAAAGCACAACGCGTTAATTGAATACGAAGCTTTAATTGATGCAATACTAAGAAATTGGAAACGTATCATAGTACATCAACCTAATTGCATAATACACAAACCAAATGAATGTAAGTGTGCATCTGTGAGCATTATAAACAAATGCTGTGGGATAAAAAATCATTAAATTAAATAAGAACCTCTATTCTGGAATTCATTGTTAGATTCAAATTTTAAAATTATTAACGATAACATGGTTGGCGCAAGATTTAAACGTATTAATGCAATACTTATGCAACTTCCAAAAAAGCACAACGCATTATACACGTAGCTTTAATTGATACAATACCAAGCAATTGGAAACATCATAGTACATCAATCTATTTGCATAATACACAAACCAAATGAATGCACAACAAATTACAATGTTATTGTACCAAAAGTACAAAGAAAATAGGAAGGTAATCTACAGATGAGTACAATAGATTGGCATGTATGTTGGAAGAATAAGGTGACTTCTGTGATGCACTTTAAAAAAGGATAACACAGTTTTATTTAAGAAATTTATTCACATGATACTTCCAACAAAAAAAACCATAATTAAATTATGCCATCTATCCCCTACAAATTTATGTCTTTACTGCAGACTACCTGAAATTAAGAACACATGTTATTTAAATGCAAAAATACCGGGTTAGAATCAAATTAAATAAAAGGTGTGATCCATGCAAACACTTTGACAAACTATACTTCATAAGGGTGGTGGGACGGAATTCTAATAAGTGGCGGGACGGAAAACATTAAAATGTGTTTAAAATTAATTTGACAAAATTATTTTTTTAAGCTGAATCATAAATTACACATATAAAATCGCATAACAGCAAAATGTGATGAAAATCAGATTATAGTATAATAAAGTGTCTAAAAATATTTAAATTGGTTTCAACTGGTGGCGCAACAGAATTGGACCAATAAAAATGCTTCAATATTAATAATTAAGAAATGCATCTAAAACATTTTTTACCTCGATTTGTACAATTGATTGCTAACTATAAAACAAACCAAATTTAAAATCTTAGAAATTATTCTGACTAAAAACATCAGCAATATTAGGATTTCCGTACCGCCACTTGTATACTATGTACGTTCTTAAATTTGGTCACATAATACTTTAAAAAAAATCCCACATTATTACGAAAAAATATCAGCTTTAAATACCCAGATAATTGTTCTTTTAAGTGATATAAGTACTTTCATACACTTTTAAAAGTGAAAATTTAGTTTTAGGTTTTAGGGTTGACAGGTTTTGGATTACATCCTAAAATGGTATTCGCTGTTAGAAACATGTTTTTCTATTTCACTTAATTTAGTACAGTGGAATAAAATTGTACTTTGTATGTTTAACGAAATATTGAGTTGAGTTCCTTCATGCAGCGGTTGACACGGTGCCACTTTCTTCTTCCTTGTAGGAGTGGAAGGTATTCGTTTTTCCATCTTGACCAAAAGGTGTCAGCTAGGTATTGAACCCTCCTCCATTGTTTCCCAAATAAATCGTTCTTGGTGTAGTTGCCAGTAGGAGCCCCTGCGAGTTGAGTTTTTTGTGTTAAAATCATATTTGGTGTCAAAACGTCTGGTGATTGAGGATCATTCGGAACTGGTGTAAGTGGTCTGGAGTGAGTTCACGATTGCTGTCACCTCGGCCATAAGGGTAGTTAGAACTTCATGGGTTAGTTGAATCGGACCCAATTCAGCAAACATATTGTCTAGGATGCGCCTAGATATGCCTATCATGCTTTCCCATGTTCCCCCCATAAGAGATGAATGGGAAGGATTGAAAATCAATTGACAATTATTTTCAAGGAGGTACTTCTTGATCTTTTGGTAAGTAACGTCCAAAGGTATTCCAATCTCGTTACAGGCGCCGACGAAGTTCGTCCCACAGTCAGAACGAATTTGTTTTGCCGGTCCCCGGATGGCTAGAAATCTTCGCAATGCATTGATAAAACTTGACGCTTCCATGGATTCTGTAACCTCAATGTGAATAGCACGGCATGACGTACATGTAAATATGACAGCCCATCTTTTGCCTCGTACTTGACCTCCTCTGGTTTTGCGTGTGGACACGAGGGCCCGAATACGTCGAGGCCTACATATGTAAATGGGGGTGCAGGGGAAAGCCGCTCGACAGGTTGATCTGCCATCTTTTGAATCTGTTCTTTGCCTCTGCACTTTCTACATCTAACGCACTTGTCGATAATACTGATAACCCTACTCTTCTCTCCAACAATCCAATATCCTGCACTTCTGATTGCTCCACGTGTGAAGTGTCTCCCTTGATGCTTAACTTGTGCGTGATAATAATGGATTAATAAGTCAGATACATAGTGGGATCTAGGAATAATTATAGGATGAGCAGCACGTTCTTCAATTCCAGCATTACTGAGGCGCCTACCGACACGAAGAAGCCCTTTGTCATCTATATATGGATCTAGCTTAATGAGTGGCCTCGCCTTTGGAAGTGGTCGTCGGCTTTCTATCAGGTCCAATTCTGCTTTGAACACAGTATACTGGGTAGTGCGTATAACAATTTGACTTGCCTCAGCAAAGTCGTCTGGTGTGGTTGATGACGTGCAAATATAACTTTTGCAGCTTTTAGGTTGTGTGGGCTTTTTGCCGAATGAACGTGTTATATGGAGTAGGTTATTTATTGCTCGTAAGAGTTTGAACCAATCAGAGAACCTGTGAAACCTTTCTGCTCCGAGTCCCGAGCTTGGCTGCAATTTTGTAGAATAAGTCTTAACCACGGGTCTAACTTCGGGGTCTTCTTCTTGGATTGGAAATTCGGTTGGTTGAATATCTGCTGTAGTGCCTTTGTTACGGAGAACTTCAGGGCCTTTTAGCCATTCAGAAGACGCAAGTCCAGACGAGGTAATACCTCTAGAAGGCAGGTCGGCTGGATTCTTGTCTGACTGTATATAACGCCACTGTACTGATTGTGTGGTGTTGAGTATACGCTCTACTCTGTTGCTAACATATACATAGAATCGCCTGGTTTGATTTGATATATATCCGAGTACTACCCGGCTGTCCGAATAGTAAACCATCTCGTCCAATTTTAAGTCGAGTTCGTCGGAAATAAAGTCGGCTATTTCTGCGCCCAACACTGCAGCGCAAAGTTCCAGTCTTGGTATTGTAGTTGCTTGCTTCGGAGCTAATTTTGCTTTACCAAGTACAAAACTCACATGGATGTCTTCATTTGTGTCGATCACTTTGAGGTAGCTGACGGCTCCAATGGCTTGGGTCGACGCATCAACGAATGTATGTAATGCACGCCTTTGCGCTTGGGTACTTGGAACAGGTGTATATGCTC
>NW_022723686.1:20787-23287 GCF_011630105.1 Anneissia japonica
GGAGTGGAGCGACCCAATTCCCAGTCTCACTTTTTGAGAACTCGGATGTCATGATCTTTAAGAACTGTCTATCTTCTATGGAGCTACCGACTTTGTTATCAAACTTGGACACACGAAAAACGTCCTCCCCCGTGTTAGGCCATCGTCTACCAGCATAGTGCGTTTCTGGATCTGGTGGGTGGGCTGGGTGTGAAATGTCGAAATGGTTTGTACATGACTCGAAACAGGAAGGACGTCCGTTCGGCAGGACATGTGTACGGAATGTATTGACAGTGTTACTATGGTGCGCTTTTCCTATGCAAACTTCTCCGATCACCACCCAGCCTAAGTCTAGTCGATGTCCCCATGGTGAGTTGTTATGTCCGTTGCGAACTTCACGGACCTGTGGTGCATCTCGCCCCAGGAGTATTAGTATATCTGCGTTGGGGTCAATTTTCGGAATTTCCTTCGCAATTGACTTCAGATGCGGATTACACTCGGGAATCGCATTACATTCAATTAAGGGTGGAGCAGGTATGGATACTTGACCGTCGACGGATTCTATAATAAGTCCTGTAATACAACGACCGGCTGTGTTCACCATCCCGGAACATGCCTTAAGCGTGTATGACATCGATTCACTATTAACCTTCAACAGATCGAACAGCTTGGATTTGGCCAGGGACTTGTTACTTTGATCATCTAGGACGGCATAAGTGGTAATCACGTTTTCAGGATTGCCGTCGATATATACTCATGCCAAACATATTTTGGAGCAAGATCTTCCAGATGGCTTGTTGCGGCAAACTTGGGTGCATTTCGATAATACCGGTCTTCGCTCCCCGCCATGCGCTTCGTCGGCATGTGTGTCAACGTGGAGGAAATCTTTGTGCCGATTACTACCACAGATTGAACACGAAACCTTAGCTTTACAGTTTCTTGCAATATGGGCTGTGGATGCCACACACCGATAACAAATCTTTGAATCCCTCAACAGTGAACGTTTTTCCTCCATCGGCATCTTAAGGAACGCTCTGCAAACAGCCAGTGGATGAGGAGTCCTGTGTATAGGACATTTGGTATCTATGTCTATACCATCTGATGCCGGATTGTCATGAGCCTTGGCAACACCAGTAAATTTTGTCAGAACGTAAGTGCGATATGGAGGTCTGGCAGGACCACTCAGCCTTCTTGGGTTAACATGTGTTTTCGATTCTACCTCGTGGGTAGACAGCATAAGACTTTTGTCGTTTCGTTCTTTTGCAAAGTCTGTGACAAACTTAGAAAAGAAATTAAATGGTGGGAATTGACCTTCCTTCTGTTCTTTATAGTGGAACGCTCGTGTTCGCCACTTCTCTTGGATATCTCGCGGTAGCTTGGCTACAATGTAGTTAACACCCATGAATGTGTCTAAATAGTTAAGCCCTGGAAGGCCACTCTGGCTTGTTCTACCATTTGTGCGAGGTCTGCAAATTTTCTAAGCTCTTCGTAGTGGCCCTTAGCTATATCTAAGAATCTAAAAAGCTTGTTAGTTAGTGTCGTCGTAACTATTTCGGGAGTGCCATACTTTTCTTGTAACCGCTCCCACACAACATTTAAATCTTTCGCAGGATCGGAGATGTGGACGGCCCTTGCACGTTTCACAATTTCTGCTGATTTAGCACCGGTGTACTTAAGTATGAGGTCGGTCTCCTCCGATGGACTTACCGGAATACCGCTGATTGCATTCTTGAAGGCCAATTTCCAGGCTCTGAAGTTTTCCGGCTCGTCATCGAATGTAGGAATGCAAGTTGTGACGAGGTCGCGACGTGCGTAGAGTTTCATCATTCCCTGGAGAAGTTCGGAAACTGGAACTGTCGTTGATATTTCTTTTGAAGAATTTTGGACGTTGCTATCCAACTTGGCATCTCCTGTAGAGTGTGATTCCGGGGGTGAATCTGGAACAGTGCATTCCAACTTTACATGTCCAGTAGTGGTCGGTTGCTGGGTTGATTCTTGAACAAGAGGGTCTAGATCTTGGTTAGGCTTATTGGATACTGGATTTGTTTCTGGTGGAGTTTGTGCTTGCTCCGGCAGGCTGCTAACATACTCTGCGACGAAAAGTGACGGTTCAATCACAGGCACGTCAGCTAACGAGTCTTTACTAAATTCCGTTGTTAAGTGCTGAAGCAACTCTTGTAGTACTTTAGATCTGGCATCTGCAGCTGCTGCAGCCTCTTCTTGTAGCAGAGATTCGTATGCTGCATTTGCCTTGGCGGCCTCTATCTGCGCTGCAGCCCTTTCCTGTGCGTATTTTGCGCGAGCCAACTGCATGGCGGCATCGGCCCGCGCCTCTCGGCAACTGTCACGGCAAGTTATGAAATCGATGACGAGCGAGAGCGTCTCGAACCTGATTCACTACTCCTTCTCATTGCCATTCTTCTTTTATAGTAGTCGTCTAAATATGCCACAGTCTTTTTACTATGCTGGCCTCACGTCGGAGGATGTCCGGGACCGCTATCCAGCTAGTTAACCAACAATC